>NC_053040.3:90549548-90852578 GCF_002575655.3 Aegilops tauschii subsp. strangulata
TGCACCGATATAGCAACCTTTACCTGATGCCTCGGTACTCCTCGCCTGCGCTGGCCTCCTTAGCACCAAACAAGAAATAAGGACGCTGCGCGCGCTGGCGCCCGCCTGGTGTCGATCGTCATGGCTCACGTCACGAGAGTCTCGTGAGGTTCGCCCCGCCTTGATATCTCCGCTCCTCATGAGCCCGTATGACTAGGCCACTCCTGAGGAGGTCTTGCGTCATCCACCTCGCGAGGGTCGGCCCCTCGCGAGGGTCTTGGATGCCTTGTTGATGAAGATGGGCCGTACGGCCTGCTGACTTAGCCACGCCATGGGCCGCAGGCAGGCAAGTCTGGGGACCCTCGTTCCCAGGATGCCGACAGTAGCCCCGGGCCGAAGGTGCGCTCGGGCTTGGCTTTGCGGCGAAGCCAAGGGCCAAGTACGGAGCACCGCGGGCCCCAAAAGCCTGCGGCCTCGGTTGACGCGTGGCGGTTGATTGGACGTGGGCGTCTACGCTTCCCCACGCTGCCTCTGAATCCGCCTAGCTATGCGGCCCCCGCGGCCTACACAGTTATTCGTCCTTCGCCCACGCCTGTCTCTTCCAGTCTCCCTGCTTCCTCGAGGCCCTGGTCTGCCCTGCCAATCCGGCTTATGCTCTGCCTGCTTCATCGCCATGGCGCCGAAACAAGCTGAAAAGGGGAAGAAACCCCAGTCCTTGCCAACTGCGCCTCCATCTTTTGAGCCGGCGCTCGGCCGGCCTCGGGTGCTCAACGACGAGGCCATGGACAAGGTGCGCCCCATGCTTGCCTCTAGCTTCAACGAGTGGGGAGAGACAGTGGCTTGGCCCGCGTCCCGCACTCGCATGGATCGGGCAGCCACTGAGGTCCCGATCTTCATTGATGCCCTTTGGGCTGGCTTGATTCCTCCCTTCTCTGCCTTCTTCAATGCGGTGCTCGAGCATTACCAGATCCACATGCTTCATCTCGACCCTCAATCTGTGACCCTTCTTGCCGTCTTCGCCTTCTTGTGCGAGGCCATGGTGGGCATCGCTCTTTCCGTGGCCCTGCTTCACCATTTCTTCTCATTGCATCTGACTGGTCCCCGGCAGAGCTCGGGGTGTGTGAGCTTCCAGGCCATGGCCGCGACCGCAGGCGCGGGGATTGACTTCGAGCTCCCTTCATCCACGAGGGACTTTCGTACGCGGCGGGTTTTTATTGATGCCGGCGTGCTCAGCCCTCTGCTCCAAGTTCCGGCGGGGCCCGTTGTTCCAAATCTGGCTGGGGCCACCAGAGGCTCTCGAGCCCTCGCCTTGCCCTTGCCTGGGCTAGGCTGAGGCTGCTGAAGGACCGTGGCGTGACCGCGCCTATGGTGGTGAAGGAGTTCGTCAAGCGCCGGGTTGCTCCGCTTCAGTGCCACTCTCGCCCAATGTGGACTTTGCTCAACAGTCAAGACCACATGAGGTTCCAGGAGTCTGGGCTCCCTCTCGGGATGCGGCAGACAGTGCTCAAGGTCTTGACAGGTGTCCCTTTGCCGGCCGAAATGCCTGGGAAGAATTGCCTGTTGTATCGCTGCAAGAACAAGGATGAGTTTGCAGCGAGCATGCCTTCCTTTGACGAATGGGGGCTGCGGCCGATCGGTCTGGTGGGGCCCCGCGAGAACCCCGTCGTCGTGGTTCCCTTCTTGCCGCTGGTGCCGAGCTCACCCCAAGTGGGGGTGCAGGGGGCGAGCTCCGACGGAGGCTGGTGGCCCAAGTGCTATGGAGCACATGCTGAGTGGTGATCCTAGGGCGTCATCCTCGGGAGCTTGCGACCCCCTTCTTGAAACGCCGGTCGCTGAGGAGACGCGGCGTGCGGCTCCCGAGGCTAAGGCCCCAGAAGCCTCGGGAGTTGGTGGTGAGGCGGCGCCCGGCTGTTTGCCGCATCCGGGCACCCCTAAAGTTGTCTCTCCAAGCTCTTCGCCCCGTGCAGGTTGCCACATCCAGCGATTCGGCCGACTCTGCATCGATTTCGCGGAGCTCCACAAGAGGAAAGGATCCCCGAGAGGCAACAACATATTTGGACCACTAAAGCGGAGGAAGTACATCACTGTTGACGTGTAAGTATCTTATCGTTGTGGCTCCTTGTGTGCTGTTTTCCATCTCCTGACGTCAGTTCTTCAGGGCTCCTTCCATCGAGGTGGCTGTGCCTCCTGAGAAACGGCCTCCTCCTTCCTCGACTCCCCCATCGGCCTTGAGCGTTCCTGGTCTGCTTACCACCCCTGGAGCAGGGTTGGCTGGGGGAGCATCTCCGTCTTCGTGGCGCGCTGAGCCCGCGGCTTGGCCATTCCTCCCCCATGGTCTGGCGTGGAGCCTGGCGGGTGTGCCCAAGACCCCTCCCTTGCTCATGGACAGCAGCTGGTTGGCTTCGATCTTTGGCTCCTATTCACGCACCGTGCCCCGATCGGCTCGAGCTTCTCGCGAGGTCTGGCTGACGTCGGGTGCGGCGTCAGCCCCCAGCCCCCTGCCGGGAGGTGGCGCGCCACTTGGCGCCCCGCCCGCTGCCCCAGAGGTGGAGGACGAGGTGGGCCGAGCGTTCGACCTCGAGCGCGGGCGGAGTGTAGTTCGTCACGAGCTCTTCCAGGAGGCGATGGGCGCGATGAGTCGACTGGGTGAAGAGCTCGGTGGTGTCGACTCGCGCCTTGAGGCTGAAGGTCTCCGGCTGGTGGAGGAGCGGCGCAAGCTGAAGGTGGCCATCAACCTCGGTCGCTATCAGCGCGACCTTGAGAATGCGAAGGCCGAGGCGTCCCTCAAGATCACCCATGAAGCCCACTCGTGAGCCTTGGAAGAGGCTCGCGAGGCTGACCGTCGCCGCGAGGCTGCGGAGGAGCACGCGTGGGAGCTCCAGGCCTGGAGCGCGCCCCTTGAGCAGCGGGTGGAGGCGCGCAGGACCGCTCTTGCATCGCTGAGGTGGACGCCCGTGGAGGGAGAGGAGGTCCGGAAGCACGACGAGGCGCTGGCTCTGGAAGCCGTGGAGCGCAACCTCGAGCTCGAGCAACTGGAGACTAGGGAGCGTCAAGTTGCTCAAGCAGAAGATGTCGTCGGGGCTCGCGAGGCCAGAGTCGAGGAGGAGGTCAATCACCGGGTGGCCGAGGTTCGCGCGGACCTGGAAGGCAGGTACAACCTGAAGCTGAAGCTCACAGGTACGGAGGATGCGGGCAGGGCCGCTGCCCTCAGGCCCAGGTTGGATGAGGCTGAGAGGCGCGCGGAAGCCATGGTCGCTGCCCTGGTTACGGTGCAGGCGAACTTGGCCTCCGCCCGCGCCGAGCTACGCTCCCTTCGGAGGCGGGTTGATGACGCTGAGGCCATCGTACGGCAAAGCACGGAGGAAGTGCTCCAACGATGAACACTGGAGCACGAGCATGCCCCTATGCTTCAGGATCTCCGAAACAGGGCCAATATCGCCTTGGGCCATGTTTGCGACGTGGAGGCGCCGGCCCCTCACTCGAATGATTATGCCAGCCACCTGACCTTCTTCACCGAGGTGGTGACGCTCCTGGAGGCTCGATCTACCAGAGCTCGCCAGCTTGTGGAGGAAAGGGGTCGTGGCCTGCTTGAGCGCGCTTTCTCCCGTGTCTTCAGCCACCTCCTGAATGCCGACCCCAACTTTGATTTCGACGCCGCCATCGCCCCCGTACCCACGGCTGTCCGGGGCGACCTGGCGCGTTGGGTTGAGGACAATGTGGACGCGTTGGTCAGGGCCTTCACCTCGGAGGATGACGCGGTGGTGGTCGCCGCAGACGAAGGCGACGTGGTTGACGACGGCGACGGGGGCGTCGCCGATGACGGCGATGATGCCGACGAAGACAATGACGACGCAAGTGACGCGTCCGCGGGTGATGCAGCGAGCGACATTTCTAGCTGACCCCATGTTCTCCTGTCGTTTCATCCTGCACACAAACTCGGGCGTGGCCCTTGGAAAACTTGTAAGAGCATTTTGAGAGGGGGAGCCCCTCATGTAAGCAAATTGCAGTTTTACTTTCCTATGCGGTGTGAGTTTGTGTCCTCACGGACTCGTGAATCCAGGTGCGAGTTTTCTGTCATGGTTTACCTTAGTCAGCGCCAGCTTGGAGCTGGGTCGCGAGGCGTCAAGCTTCTGAGAATCCTGCGGAGCTTGTTGCCCCGTCAGAAGGGGCCTCGCAAGAGGTGAGCACCAGTTGCAGTGCTAGCGCGCGCTCGGCATGCGCGTGCTTCGCGCTGTCCCGCTCGCGAGGAGCTCGTGAGGGGAAGGCGATGGACATGAGTCCCAGACAAAACGAGATCCAGAAGGCAAGAAATTGCTCAAATGATAAAAGGCTCCCCCCGCACGCATCGATAAAAATTCGGCTTCAACTCAAATCTAGATCATGAAAGCAAAGCTACAGAAAGAGAGATCCAAAGCAAAAGGCCGCGTCCGGCACCTAGTCTAGTCTTCTGGTCTTCAAGTCTTCTCACCAGCGCGGAGCTAAGTGCTGCCACTAGGCATGGGAGGGAGCCCCAGGGCCTGAGGCCGGCACCCCTGAGACTCCGGGGCGTGTACAACCCCAACTCATTATTACGTGAGAGTGTCACGGGCGGCGACCTTCACAGGCACCGAGCCTTCTTCACAGGTACCGGCCTTGCTTTCTATCGCCAGACGAGGGCCCCGCCTTGCGCCACCTTGACCTCCTTTGAGCCGACCGGTCACCGGGACGACACAAAAGAGGGAAAGAGGACGCCAGCGGTGCCCTCGGCGACCACAGGTCCTCTGCCGGGGGAAGGGTCGTCGAGGCCTCCTCGGCAGAGGGCCTACCTCCGGGTGTCGCCTGGTGTCGCGCGACGCGGGGAGGGGCCTTGCTCCTGGCTCCCTCCTGGCGACCCCCAGCGTGTTTCCCTTGTTGGGAGGGGTGCTGCCGTGCCAGGGCCGTCGACCGACGCTGCAACCTGATTCATCTGCAGCCCATGGTTAGCGTAAGCCTGTTCATGAGAGATTAGCGGTACCCTGTAGTTGCCGTTGCCGGCGCGATCGTCGTGGTTCTCCGTCGGTTCTTGGAAAGCCTCGGCTCCTAGCGCCCCCTCTCCCCAATCTTCTCCAACGAACGAGCCGTGGTCGTCCTCCGGTGCGTACTCTTGGTCCATCATGCGGGGCACGTAGGCCTCCGGGGCTGTCACCCCGAACACCTTGCCGTAGTGCCCCACGCTCCATGTTGCTCGGCCTAAGGTGGCGTCCTGAGGATGGTAGCGTGGCATCCGGCTAGGACCGTGGGGGCGACGCTTGCGCCCACGCTTGTCGCAGGCGGCATAGGGGCGGCAGAGCCCCCTACGCTGCTAGTCGTGCTGATGTTGATGGAGCCCCCGGTCGTAGCTGATGGCACGTGGTTGTGGTGAGGCCTGCCGTGTGGCCCTGCAGTGGCCTGAGGAGAAAGTCGATAGCAGAAAGGTGGTTCTCCCGACGCCGACGCATCCAGCAGCTCGGCAACACGCTCCAGCAGTGCATCCCGGCCGCTTTCCATCAGCCTGCATCGCAGCAGCTCCCTTGCCACGGTGAGCGCTGCCCGCATTTTTGCTTGCTCCCTCCGTGAGTGCGGCGTCCTTGCTGCGGCATGGCTCGCTGCTCTTGCAGCGGCTCGTACTTGCCGCGGGGTGAGGGTGGACGACGCCTGGCGGCGCTGCCCCCGCCCGGCGGAGTTTGGCAGCGCTCGCGCCGCCTGAAGCGCGGGGTCGAGGTCTTCATGGGCAGGCGGCGCTGCCCGAGCTGGCCAGGCTACCCAGCGGTCGGAGCCGGCCCTTGAGTCGCCGGACATCGTGGCTGTGGAGCGTTGGCGAACTGGTCGGCGGAGAAGAAGCTTCGGCGCACCCCTACCTGGCGCGCCAAATATCGGATGTGGGGTTCCGGCAAACCCTTAAGGTTCAAACAATGGGGTGCGCGCGAAGTCTTTCCCTCCTACCGATCTACGCCCTAGCTCGCTAAGATCTCGCGGACGAACTCGACGAACTCGCGACACAGAAAAACACGGGATTTATACTGGTTCGGGCCACCGTTGTGGTGTAACACCCTACTCCAGTGTGGTGGTGGTGGATTGCCTCTTGGGCTATTGAAGAACAGTACAAGGGAAAGAACAGCCTCCTGAGGTTGAGGTGTTCTTGTGCTAGTGTTGGCTTTCGATCTGTTCGAGTTCTCCCTACTACTGTGGTTGCTAGACCTATTAGAGGCCCTGGTCCTCTTCCCAAATAATAAGCGGGAAGGGAGCCAACAATGGCGGGCAAGTTTGAAGGGGGGCGGCTAATACAAGCTATCCTGACAAAAGTGGTCTTCGCCTGCGAAAGGCTCTGGTGGTGACGCCGTCTTGGGCTCCACGATGACCTCCGCCTTGCCGTCCTCCTGGTCTTGGTCTCGTTGCACCGGTATAGCAACCTTTGCCTGATGCCTCGGTGCTCCTCGCCTACGCTGGCCTCCTTAGCACCAAAGAGGAAATAAGGACACTGCACGCGCTGGCGCCCGCCTGGTGTCGATCGTCATGGCTCACGTCACGAGAGCCTCGCGAGGTTCACCCCGCCTTGATATCTCCGCTCCTCATGAGCCCGTCTGACTAGGCCACTCCTGAGGAGGTCTTGCGTCGTCCGCCTCGCGAGGCTCGGCCCCTCGCGAGGGTCTTGGATGCCTTGTTGATGAAGATGGGCCGTACGGCCTGCTGACTTAGCCACGCCGTGGGCCGCAGGCAGGCAAGTCTGGGGACCCCCGTTCCCAGGACGCCGACAACCTTATCTATCATCTTTCTCGAGATATCATTTTTTTGATGAAATGGTCGACACACCATTTTCCAATAGAATTCTCAAGATATCATTAGTTTTTACACATGGGATTACTCCTGCATGGGTCAATCACAACAGGTGTTTTGTAAAAACATGCATCTTGATGTTCCTTGCAATGCACGGGCATCTTGCTAATTTTTCTGCATATAATTACTAACACCACGTAGACACGGTCTTTGACCATTTTACAACTATGTTAGTATCGTTGTTAGTGGTCAGCCGGTGCAAGTTATAGCCCCGGGTGTTTTAACCCTTTTTTAGTAATGATATCTGGCGATTATTTGCCACGAGCTCAATCCTAGCAAATCCCATGTAACCATCAGATTTCCATCCGACGGTGGCCTGTTTTTAAGCCATAGTATTTGACAAAACCGCCACCCTTACACACATACTGTAACTGCGTCGCGGGCGTTTGCAACTGCCATGTCTCCCACCGAACGTTTACTGGGATTGGAGTTAGCACCGATGGCGGTTCGTAGTCGTTCCACGGTCGGGCATTGAAATTTGTACTCCCTCCATTCCCTTATACAAGGCCACTATGAAAAATACATTTTGCATCTATACAAGGCCACTAACAGTAATCGAGGCAAAATTTAATGATGTTTCCTCGTACTAGCAACTTGTTTAATACTTGCATGCTTATAGTCATAATGACATTGTGCTACTTCCTTCTTATTTCTTCCTTGCATGCATGCGGGTGTATTAATAATCCCTGATAATGAGAAAAAAAGTTGGCTTGCAAAGTAGTCATTAAATTTTACCTTGGTACCTGTAATTTGAGTTTGTGGCCTTATATAAGGGAATGGAGGGAGTAACTATTTTAGATTAGAATATACTACTCCTCCATTCCTACTCCACTACTACTCTACTCAAGTAAGTTAGGGCATAGTAGTAGGTACTGTAGGGACTACCGGTACTGTGATCACTCAAGCAAGTTGTCTGGCATCGATATGACCCTACGCTGCTGGTATGTGTCTCGTAAGTCAAGCGGCGTGCTGTAGTCATCATCACCTGTCCACTTCCCGCAGCACATATTCGCTTCTCCATCTTTGTCCTCACATAATCTCGTCCAATCTTCCATCCCCGCTAAGGCGCCTCCCCCCTCGTCTGAAACCCAAGCACTAACAATGGCAGAACCGAGCCGCGTCCACCGAAAGAGTGGCTGGAATTTGCTCCCCACAGAGGTAATCAAGCTCATTGTTTCATGTGTGGACAATCTCAGTACCATGCCGCTCGCCACGTGCTCGTCGGGGTTGTACCATTTACTCAAAGCCCTCAGGCCGGAGCTTTTTAAGCTGGCTCCTTGCTTGCTGATGCCACCTGATCTTCAGAAACGGCGTGTCATGCAGCATAACGATCGTAGGGTGGCGAGCATCAAACCCCATTGACTATTATCTGATCCTCGCCACGCTCAACTACATTAACGGTATGTACTTGGTCGGCATGAACACGTCTTGGATGGTGCTCGTCGACGGTCGCGGCAGCTGGATGCTCGTGGAGGTCTACACCTGGCGATTGATCCCCCTTCCTTCGATTAACACTGCACTGCTTTGGCACCGCGGCCCAGAATACTCAGAATCTTACAGTAGCCAACATGATACCAAGTTTGATTTGCTCAAGGTTGTAATCTGCCAAGTTCCCACAAGATCTGCGAATTATAAAGACTTCAGGCTAATTGCGTTCTTCAACCGCAGTCTCACCTATCTGACAGGTCACCGCGGTAAGTGGATAAATCAACACGTCCATCGCAGGATCATATATCCTCCATGGTTCTCTGATGCCATTAAACACAAGGGCTTCATTTGCGCTGTCGACTCCTTCTATGGCTGGACGTATTGCTGGCCTACTCCAGTCATCGCTACAAACGGCTGTTACAGTAGTATATTACTTTCCTATGATATCATGATGGCTTGCTTATATTACTATCAACATTTACTGAAAAATATTCATGCTCATAACATGCTGTTATTAAGATTGACTACATTAAGAGCCCTTTTTTATTTGACTCCAACTTGATATGATGTTGTAGGCCGCCTGGTGTCCCTACCCTTTCTAATCCCAGAACCTTCCAAAGAAAAGCGGCATGGCAGTTGCAGGTGGTTCCTGGCTCGATCAGAAGACGGCAAACGATTGATGATCGTCCGCACGTACCGGACGTGTTGTTTCGCGGAATACAATCACAGTCACTGGAAGGTCTTTGAGCAGGATCTCAGCTTCTCTGGGCCTTCAGGAATTTTTGACTGGAGGCTGGTAAGTAGCCTTGGTACACGCTCTCTTTTTCTTAGACTTAATTATCCGATTAACCAAGAGATAACCGACGGCAAGGATCATGATGGCAGCACGGTTTCGTTCATCAGGCAAACCTGTGTGTACACAGCGTACCATGCGTCTCTGCATGCACCATACCCTGATATGTGCCGCCACGCTCTGCAGCCCAAAGTAGGAGAGAGGGTTGCAAGTATCAGACTTCGACCTGCTGGCTGGAGTTCCCCCGTCAGGCACCCATCTGGTTCAAGCCGTCAGCCAATCACTACAGCTTAATAAATAGTAACGTCTAACTGAGCCAGTTAGTTAGATGCGTACACTTGGTGTAGTAGGATCTTTATTTAGTTTGATGCATACACTTGTTCTTTTTTGGTAGCCCTTTTGTAATGATGGCTGATGTTTGGTTTGGAAGAGAGAGCTGCGTCTTTACTCTTCTGGTCTGCTTACTACTTCTGTTGCACCCCCAGCCCTGGTTGCTGCTGCTACTGTTTTCAATGTACAATCAGTAGTATATTTCGTCTGTTGGTTGAATAAATGTGTTGTTAGAACAACAAACACAATGTTTTGGAAGTCGTTGCACGGTCCGATCCTTTAGTGCCCCGTACCGTACGTAGCGCATACTATTTTTGGTACGGAACACATTTTCCACTTGTTGATAACATGCAGCCCACTGATGAAGGCCCAATAGAGGAGCCCATAATTAACTGGAAGGGAGGCTCTCACATGAATCCGGCCCAGGTACCAAAAATAAGTAAATAAATAAATAAAGCTAAATGCTCATGGACCAGTTCTTTAAATTCATAATTTAACAGGAGGATCTTATTTCCTATGATAGTGTCGTTACATTCAGTCGATATTATTCTTAGGCAAAGATAGCGACCAGTCTTCTTTCTCCCACCATTTTCTTCCTACAACCAGCGGACCCATGCAAATCATAGTCAACGTCGTAAATAGTTCCGGTCCATTTTTATTTTTCAATAAGAATGTCCAACCCAACCCAGCACATTGGCGACATCACTTTATCCTCCGCCTAGGTGCGCTCGCTGTGGCGCCGCCGTCCGGCCCTGTCAACATAGTGAATCGGGAGAGGACTGTAGTTGTGAGTATGACAGTACGGACCCACCAGGTCCACTCCCGAACACAAGAAAGCGCCTCTTTTACTACTCAGATGCACCCCTCGTTTTTTTACTCTAATCCACCCTGCTGATATCTGGGACCCACATCATTTTCAACATATAGTCAATTAACGACAGAGTTGCACAACTTTTTTTTGAGTAGTAATTCGAAGGAGCATGCTATAAACTGGGTTGTGCAGTTTCTGCGGCCCGTCTAACAACATGACCAGCCAGCAGTTTTTTCTTTGGGAAAATAGGTAGTCCAGTATTTCTTTTTGAAGAATACCCAAGCTAGGCCTATTTGTTTCCTCCGACTTACTGGGCTGCAAATCTTTCAAGACGAGGAGGGATGCATTCCGTCCTGGCCAAAGAGTATGGTCAGTGTCTGTTAAAAGTAATATCAAAGGGGTTGAAAATTCCAAAAAAATTATAGCAAATGGGAAATTAGTTTCTTTTTTTGTTTTTGTTCTTCACTGATATTTTATATTTCATTGGATTTAACATGACATTGTACTAATTTATTTTTAAATTTGTTTTAGTATGGCTACTAACTTTTGGATTAGGAATATTTTGTTCCCTAGCAAAAATTTGTGAATTTTCAAAATTTCGCACATATTTAGTTCAATTTTTTAACCCTGGTACTGACCAAAAAATGGGCAGTAATCCTAAAAATCAAAAATGGGCTGCAAAAAATTCCATATGAATTAGAAAATGAGTAAAAATTATAAAAATAATAGCAAATGGGCTGTACATGCCATTGATTTCGAGGCTGACTTGTTTACACAAGGCTTTGTCAGTCAACACACGATTCTAGCAGCAGCGACTGTTGGATGTCCATCCAACGGCCGACGTGCTTCTTCAATCTCTGATCTTCCTGCTCCAGCCGCCTAAACTAGCACCGGCGGGACTGCCTGCTCCCACCTCTTGTGGCCCGCTGTGATGCCGCGCAGGCTTCACCTGCCCCTCTACTCCCTCCGCTGCCCTGGCCGCACGCAATCAACTGCCTCCTTATTACGCGAAAAAAATGGTTCCTCCCACTGACATCTGGGGCGCACCGGTTGGGAGGCTGACCCGTGGGCCTACTAAGTTGACACGTACGCAGGGCTTGTCAAATTAGTCAACAAACGATTCTAGCAGCAGTGACCGTTGGATTTGAATCGAATGGTCATGCTGCTTCTTCAATCGCTGCTCTTCTTTCACCAGCCGCCCAAACCAGCGCCGGCAGGACTGCCTGCTCCTGCCTCCCATGGCTGGCTGTGCTGCCGCGGAAGCCTCACCGCCCCCTACTACTCCCACCGCTGGCCAGGCCCTGCGGCGACGGCAGCCTCACACCACAGCCGAACCAGTGAACCCTCGTACTCCTCTCCGCGTGGGCATCCACTGTTGCATCTTCCTCGGCTCCGCGTCGTCCCCTTCCTAGGCCTCGCCGTCGTCCACCGCGCTAGTGCTCTCGGTGTGGCGTGGTCAAGGAACGACTTCCATCAGAAGAGTACTGTATGTGGAGAGGCTGACAACTGGGTCCACGGCCGCAGCAAGGAAGTGCCTCCTTATTACGCGGAAAATAATTATTCCTCCACCTGACATCGGGGACCCACCGGACGGGCCACCGTATTTCGCAAAAAAACGTTTCCCCCCTGACTGCTGGGACCCACCAGCTACATCTTCGCACGCAAGGAAGTGTGTCCATATTACGGGCAAAAAAATGATTCACCCCCTGACTGCTGGGACCCACCAGCTACATTTTCGCACGCAAGGAAGTGCCTGACAGTCAGGACCCACCCGGTCAAAGCGTATGTAGCGTTGTCATTCTGGTCGCGAACGTGTACGTACATACTGGTCTATGTAGAGGCGCGCACGTAGCATGTACACGTACGTACAACGGCCAGGGTGCAAGAAAGTAAATATGGCCACGTACGTACATACCGGCGGGGTCTCGAACGCCTACTCGCGCATACGTACGGCCAGGGCTCGTGTACATGGCTGGGTCAGAACGGAGAAACGGTGTCGCCGTCGTGTTCATCGGGAGCCAACCGGCTTGGACGAAACATGCGATGGAAACGAGGCCTGGCGTACCGCAGAACGGAGGAAACAACCTTGTGTTCGACCGGCCACGGTGGAAACGCGATCCTGTTCATCGGGAGGGGTCGGGCGTACCGCAAAACGGAGGAAACATACCTCCTACGGTCGAAACGGGGTCCTGTTGATCGGGAGGGGTGTGGCGTACCGCAAAATGGAGGAAACGGACTTGTGTTGGAGCGCTACGGTCGAAACGGGGGTCCTGTTCACCGGGAGGGGTGTGGCGTACCGCAAAACGGGACTCCATGGGATATTGTTCATCTCCACCGTCGACCTCCTCCTGCCTCCACAGGGTACTGTTCATCCACGGCCTCCTGTTCATCCAGCCTCCACCGCACGCTCCTCCACCGGCTACTGTTCAACCAGCCCTCTCCACGGGGGTCCTGTTCAACCACCCCTCCATGGGCTACTGTTTATCCAGCCCTCCACCGGCTACTGTTCAACCAGCCCACCACCGGCTACTGTTCAACCAGCCCTCCACGGGGTCCTGTTCATCCAGCCCTCCATGGGGTCCTGTTCATCCACCGGCTCGATCGATCGGGGTACTGTTCATCCAGCAGCAACGGCCTCTACTACCACGGGTTCCTGTTCATCCAACCCCCACCGGGAACTGTTCATCCAAACCCCCCAACAACACTCACTGTTCATCCATAGGCAACATCGATCGACTTCAGTTAGCAGCAGTAGCGAAGGAATCACTCGGGTTCAGTTAACAGCAAGGGATCGATCGATCGCTCGGGTTCAGTGTAACGCGTAGCCTGAAGTGCAATCGCTCGGGTTCAGTTAGAGCCCAACGCCTCGCACCCACGCGCGTACGTGTACGAGAGAAACGCGCATCGCTCGGCCCCTGACCACCCACCGTAACCGGGAACTCCCCGATATTTTTTGCGCCCTCGCTTCTACCATGGTTTTTTCCGTCATGGACGGCCCAAGGAATGTCATGCAGCTGCGTCTCCGGCCCGCCCAGGACGAAAAGCCCATTTTCTGTCATGATTTTTTTGTCATAGAAGTAGGACCCCACCACATCTATGATGATACCGGGTTTTGTCACAATTATCATCATAGAAGTGTCATAAGTATGACAGAAAAAAATTCGTTCGGCCCAAAATGTCACGGATGTGTCTTTTTTTGTAGTGATCCAACCCACATCCTCCAAATATGAAGGCTCACGGGTTTGATTTGTAGCGTCATTCATAAATTATAGCAACCCGGAGCCGGATAGCGACTCTGCTAGAGTGGCCTTTTTGGCTAAAATCATCATATAGGTTGTTTTTTCTCTAGACGTTGCTACAACCATGTTGGAGCACGGGCATCCAACTCCGGCGTGCCTCCCCAAGCCATGAGCTTATAACTACATTGATTTCATGTTCCTCAAGAAGAGCAAGGTGGGTCAATGCAGCCGAGACTTTGGATGGTCACAATTGCACAGGAGAAAGATTTCCACGCTAAAGACACCCTCTTCGGATGTGTTGTTCTGAGTGTTATTTGTGACAGGATCATTGATCTTTTCATGACCACTGAGGTTGGTAAGGATTTTGGGATGCGCTTGAGGCAAAGTTTGGGGTCTCGGACGAATGCAATGAGTTGTATGTCATGTAACAATATCATGACTACAAGATGACTGGTGACCGCTCCGTAGTTGAGTAGTCTCATGAGATACAATCACTTGCCAAGGAACTTGAGCACTTCAATTATGTGTTATCATACAAGTTTATTATTTGAGGCATCATTGCAAAGCTTCCTCCCTCATGGAGGAATTTTTCTACTTCTCTAAAGCATAGATACAAGAATTTTTTGTTGTCAATTTAATTGGCACTCTTGGTGTGGAAGAGAAGGTGAGGGCAAAAGACACATGTGCTCGTTTCCGTGAGGGGAATTCTAGTGCCAATTTGGTGCAAAAGAGAAGTTTGTGGGCAAGAACAAGGCCTCGCAGTGTGCCAACTTCAAGAAGAAGAAGGAGACCTTTAAGAAGAAAGGAAAATGGCATGTCTATGGTAAATATGGACACTGGGAAAATGATTGCATGCATCACTTTGACATGAAGGAGACCGTTAATGTTGTTAATTGAGATGTTGAGATGAAAAATATTGGGTATGGTAAATTTCCTACCATTTTTAGTATGTCTTTCTCCTGATTAGTGGACTGACACAAATGCCAATATATGTGTGTACTGATATCTCCATATATTTTTATTACAAGATCGCAAGAACCACATCTGTGTTGATGGGAAGCATGACACATGCTTCTGTTCATGATGTTAGTACAGTCGATGTAAAGTTTACTTCGGGAAAGATCATGCGGCTGAAGAACATGCAACATGTCCCTACTATAAATAAAAAATATTTTCAGTGAGTCTCTCTTCTGTCGAGATGGCTATAAATTGGCATTTGAGTCCAATAAGTTTGTATAGTCTAAATGTGGACAATTTGCTGGTAAAGTATATAAGTGCATATGCTTGATCTGCCTATTTTTGTCAGACTTTTGCACTAAAGTTATTAATCATGTTTCTAATGAATCTAAACCGAATGCTTGGCACCCAGGACTTTGTTATATTAACTTTGGCTGAACAACACGGTTAGCAAATCCGAGTTAAATTTCAAACTTAACCATTGTCAAAGGTTCTAAGTGTCAAGTGGGTGTGCCAGCAAAGCAATCTCGCAAGTATCATACGACAACTGAGGTGAGGAACTTGACACCAATAGAACTTGTACATTTAGATCTTTGTGAGATGAATGATGTGTTTGCAAAGGATGGAAAAGATATTGCATGACTCTCATCAATGACTCTGCTATATATTATATCAGCTAAAAACAAAAGATGAGGCTTTGCACTACTTTAAAATCCATAAAGCCTAAGCAGAAAATCAACTTGATTGAAAGATTAAAAAGACTTATGTCAGATTGTGGCGGAGAGTATTTTTTCACCCAAGATTGATTTTTTGGTGAGGAACATGGTATAATCCATGAGAGGACGTCTCCCTGTTCTCCCTAGTTAGACGGGGTTGCCAAATGAAAGAACCACACTCTTACTGATTTGGTTAGCGTCATGTTGGATACAAGTGGGACTTTCCAAGGAATGGTGGGAGAGGCTTTGGTGACTACAGGTCATGTCCTAAACAAAGTTATATATTACCCTATTTAAGGTATGGGAAAAGAAAAATACTAAAACTCTCTTACTTACGTACTAGGGGTTGTTTGGCAAAAGTTAACGTGTCAATCCAAAGAAGAATAAACTTGGACAAAAAAACATTAATTGTGCATTCCTTTGATATGCTTTCCATACCATTGTCTATACTTCCTGGTGGTGAAATACTAGGTACGTAACATAAATGTTGGTACCGGAGTTGAATGATGCGACTTTCGTTGAGGATATTTTTCGTATGAAAGATATGCCTAACTCATTTAGTCAGAGACCATACACAACTCGAACCCTCTGTTCCGTTGGAACATTATGAACGAACACTTGATGAGATCCCTAAAGGGAGGGGTGATAATGAAGCTCTTAGAAAGAGCAAGAGACAAATGATTGCAAAGTCCTTTGATAATGACTTCATTGTGTACCTCGTGGATGATACTCCCACTTTCATTTCAGAAGCTTATGCATCTCTCGTTGCTGGCTACTAGAAGGAAGTTGTACGTAGTGAGATGGACTCTAGCACAGATAATGGGACATGGGAGATCACTCATCGTCCTTATGGGTGTAAACATGTAGGATGTATGTAGATGTTCAAGAAAAATCTTAGGCCCGATTGTAGCATTGAAAGGTACAAGGATCTGAAGGAAATATGCCCTAGAGGCAATAATAAAGTTGTTATTTATGTTTCCTTATATCATGATAAATGTTTATTATTCATGCTAGAATTGTATTAACCGGAAACTTAGTACATGTGTGAATACATAGACAAACAGAGTGACCCTAGTATGCCTCTACTAGACTAGCTCATTAATCAAAGATGGTTAAGTTTCCTGACCATAGACATGTGTTGTTGAAGTCGCTTGAAGCTACGTTGGTATTTCCCCAAAGAGGAAGGGATGATGTAGCGCAACGGCGGTAGGTATTTCCCTCAGAAATGAAACCAAGGTTATCGAACCAGTAGGAGAACCAAGCAACACAATGTAAACAACCCCTGCACACAAATAACAACACCTCGCAACCCGACGTGTTAAAGGGGTTATCAATCCCTTTCGGGGTACGGTGCCAGAAATTGCATGTTGACGGGAGAAAATTGTAATAGATCGAAATAATAGATCGCAAATAAAATAAGTGCAGCAAATTATTTTTGTATTTTTGGTTTAATAGATCTGAATAAAAAGTGCAAATAAAATAGATCGCAAAGCAAATATATGAGAAAGAAGACTCGGGGGCCGTAGATTTCACTAGCACTTCGTTTGGATGTTGATATTCAGGCCCAGATATTGATATTGGCATTGGATAGCCCGAATTCTGCTGTTTAGATGTACAAGGAATCAACCCACCGAATTGGGCTGAAATATTCGTTGCCCCGCTCTGAAAGCCCGCGTATCCGTTCCCGAATTCGGAGGGGGGGAGCTTGATATCACTTGAAAGAGTGGGCATCAAGTCAGCAACAACCCCAAAATGCCAAAGAGCTATATAACTTGCGACACTCTCGTGCTAGAAATGTAGTAGAGAGAACTTTTGGGTTGTGGAAGAAGAAGTGGGGTATTCTTCGCACTCAAAGTTTCTTTGACATAAAGGACCAGGTAACATGTGTCCATTGGGTTTTCAATAAGATGCATAACATAGTGAAAAATTCTTACGTAAAGAGAACATTGTTGCAGATTCGAATCATTAATGCTTGTTGTGTGTTACACAACTTTGCAAGGGATAGGCAACATATGATGGATGACTTATTGCTGCATGAAGTGGATAATGAAATAGATTCCCAGCCAATTGAGGCTGATGATGCTAACTCAATAAGAAGTGTTCAAGTCACTAATGCATGGACCAACTTCAGGAACCAATTATCTAATGACATGTTTGCTGAATATGTTGTGGCGCATGCAAATTTACAGCAGTAGTATGACATGTGATTTAGCAAGATGATGTCTTTTGCTTTTGTGGTAGCTAGATGTTGGATTAGCAAGATGATGTATTTTGCTTTTGGGCTAGCTAGATGATGGATTAGCTGGATGTTCTGTTTTGTGCATAGCTATCGGATGGTGACGTTTGGATATTTTGTACATCATCACCATGAGAAAGCAATTAATATATGTTTCCTTTTGTTTGTCAATTGTTATTCAAATTTTTACTTTCAGCACCATGGTTGAAGAAACAAAGAAGAAGTTTAGTAGAGATTACTTGACATGGACAGATGGGATGGATAAGGTATTGTTGGATGTCTTTGTTGAACATCACAACAGAGGTGATCAGGGCCAAAATGGATGGAAGCCACATGTGTACAATGATGCTATAAAGGCAATACATGATAAGTGCGGACTACATGTCACAAAGGAGAAAATATGTTCAAGGATGAAAACTTTTGACAAGCATTGTGCTACAATTAGCAAGATTCTTTCTCGGAGCGGGTTTGGTTGGGATTGGGTCAATAACAAGCTACTCATGGATAGTGATGATGTGTGGAACAAATATGTCCAGGTAAAAAAATTATGTTTAATTAATTTAATCTATCATATATGCATGCAAGTGATTTACTTTGTATGTGTGTACAGGCTAATCCGAAGGCAGCTTGTTACAAAAACAAAGAAGTGAAGAATTGGGAGGCAATATTAACACTATACTCCAAAGATCAAGCAACCGGTGATGGTGCAATGACAGGTGCTGAAAGTGCAGCGCAACCAATAGAACTAGATGAAGTAGTCGTCGAAGCCTCTCCGGAATTGCCACCAAAAAGGCAGCGAATAGGTGATGCTATTGTTGGAAATATGCCCTAGAGGCAATAATAAATTGGTTATTATTATATTTCCTTGTTCATGATAATCGTTTATTGTCCATGCTAGAATTGTATTGATAGGAAACTTAGATACATGTGTGGATACATAGACAACACCATGTCCCTAGTAAGCCTCTAGTTGACTAGCTCGTTGATCAATAGATGGTTACGGTTTCCTGACCATGGACATTGGATGTCGTTGATAACGGGATCACATCATTAGGAGAATGATGTGATGGACCCATTCCTAAGCCTAGCACAAGATCGTGTAGTTCGTTTGCTCAGAGCTTTTCTAATGTCAAGTATCAGTTCCTTAGACCATGAGATTGTGCAACTCCCGGATACCGTAGGAATGCTTTGGGTGTACCAAACGTCACAACGTAACTGGGTGGCTATAAAGGTGCACTACAGGTATCTCCGAAAGTGTCTGTTGGGTTGGCACGAATCGAGACTGGGATTTGTCACTCCGTGTAAACGGAGAGGTATCTCTGGGCCCACTCGGTAGGACATCATCATAATGTGCACAATGTGACCAAGGAGTTGATCACGGGATGATGTGAGTTACGGAACGAGTAAAGAGACTTGCCGGTAACGAGATTGAACAAGGTATCGGGATACCGACGATCGAATCTCGGGCAAGTAGCATACCGATAGACAAAGGGAATTGAATACGGGATTGATTGAATCCCCGACATCGTGGTTCATCTGATGAGATCATCGTGGAACATGTGGGAGCCAACATGGGTATCCAGATCCCGCTATTGGTTATTGACCGGAGAACGTCTCGGTCATGTCTGCATGGTTCCCGAACCCGTAGGGTCTACACACTTAAGGTTCGATGACGCTAGGGTTATAGGGAAAGTATGTACATGGTTACTGAATGTTGTTCGGAGTCCCGGATGAGATCCCGGACGTCACGAGGAGTTCCGGAAATGGTCCGGAGGTAAAGATTTATATATGGGAAGTCCTGTTTTGGTCACCGGAAATGTTTCGGGTGATATCGGTAATGTACCGGGACCACCGGGAGGGTCCCGGGGGTCCACCAAGTGGGGCCACCAGCCCCAGGAGGCTGCGTGGGCCAAGTGTGGGAGGGGACCAGCCCCAGGTGGGCTGGTGCGCCCCCCACCAAGGCCCAAAGCGCATGGGAGAGTGGGAGGGGGCAAACCCTAGGTCCAGATGGGCCTTAAGGCCCACCCTAGTGGCGCCCCCCCCCTCTCCTCCCCTTGGCTGCCCCCCTTAGATGGGATCTAGGGCTGGCCGCCTCCCCTTGGGGTGGGAACCCTAGAGGGGGCGCAGCCCCCTCCCCCCCCCCCCCCTATATATAGTTGAGGTTTGGGGCTGCCCAAGACATGAGAACGTCTCTCTTTCGGCGCAGCCCTACCCCTCTCCCTCCTCCTCCTCTCCCGCGGTGCTTGGCGAAGCCCTGCGGGATTGCCACGCTCCTCCATCACCACCACGCTGTCGTGCTGCTGCTGGATGGAGTCTTCCCCAACCTCTCCCTCTCTCCTTGCTGGATCAAGGCGTGGGAGACGTCACCGGGCTGCACGTGTGTTGAACGCGGAGGCACCATTCTTCGGTGCTTAGATCGGAATCAACCGCGATCTGAATCGCTACGAGTACGACTCCCTCATCCGCGTTCTTGCAACACTTCCGCATCGCGATCTACAAGGGTATGTAGATGCACTCCCCTTCCCCTCGTTGCTAGATTACTCCATAGATTGATCTTGGTGGTGCGTAGAAAATTTTGAATTTCTGCTACGTTCCCCAACAGTGGCATCATGAGCTAGGTCTATGCGTAGTTTCTATGCACGAGTAGAACACAAAGTAGTTGTGGGCGTAGATGTTGCCAATTCTTCTTGCCGTTACTAGTCTTATCTTGTTTCGGCGGCATTGTGGGATGAAGCGGCCCGGACCGACCTTACACGTACGCTTACGTGAGACAGGTTCCACCGACTGACATGCACTAGTTGCATAAGGTGGCTAGCGGGTGTCTGTCTCTCCCACTTTAGTCGGGACGGATTCGATGAAAAGGGTCCTTATGAAGGGTAAATAGAAATTGGCATATCACGTTGTGGTTTTACGTAGGTAAGAAACGTTCTTGCTAGAAACCTATACAAGCCACGTAAAAACTTGCAACAACAATTAGAGGACGTCTAACTTGTTTTTGCAGCATGTGCTATGTGATGTGATATGGCCAGAAGATGTGATGAATGATATATGTGATGTATGAGATTGATCATATTCTTGTAATAGGAATCGCGACTTGCATGTCGATGAGTATGACAACCGGCAGGAGCCATAGGAGTTGTCTTTATTTTTTGTATGACCTGCGTGTCATTGAATAACGCCATATAAATTACTTACTTTATTGCTAAGCGCGTTAGCCATAGAAGTAGAAGTAATCGTTGGCGTGACAACTTCATGAAGACACAACGATGGAGATCATGATGATGGAGATCATGGTGTCATGCCGGTGACAAAGATGATCATGGTGCCCCGAAGATGGAGATCAAAGGAGCAAAATGATATTGGCCATATCATGTCACTATTTGATTACATGTGATGTTTATCATGTTATGCATCTTATTTTCTTAGAACGACGGTAGCATAAATAAGATGATCCCTCACTAAAAATTTCAAGAGACGTGTTCCCCCTAACTGTGCACCGTTGCGAAGTTCGTTGTTTCGAAGCACCACGTGATGATCAGGTGTGATAGATTCTAACGTTCGAATACAACGGGTGTTGACGAGCCTAGCATGTACAGACATGGCCTCGGAACACATGCGAAACACTTAGGTTGACTTGACGAGCCTAGCATGTACAGACATGGCCTCGGAACACAAGAGACCGAAAGGTCGAACATGAGTCGTATAGCAGATATGATCAACATGGAGATGTTCACCGATGATGACTAGTCCGTCTCACGTGATGATCGGACACGGCCTAGTTTGACTCGGATCATGTATCACTTAGATGACTAGAGGGATGTCTATCTGAGTGGGAGTTCAATAATCAAATGAACTTCATTATCATGAACATAGTCAAAAGGTCTTTGCAAATTATGTCATAGCTTGCGCTTTAGTTCTACTGTTTAAGATATGTTCCTAGAGAAAATTTAGTTGAAAGTTGATAGTAGCAATTATGCGGACTGGGTCCGTAAACTGAGGATTGTCCTCATTGCTGCACAGAAGGCTTATGTCCTTAATGCACCGCTCGGTGTGCTGAACCTCAGCGTCGTCTGTAGATGTTGCGGAACATCTGACATACACGTTTTGATAACTACGTGATAGTTCGGTGCGTAATGCTAACGGTTTAGAATTGTGGCACCAAAGACGGTTTTTGAAACGTCGCAGAACATATGAGATGTTCCGAAGACTGAAATTGGGATTTCAGACTAGTGCCCACGTCAAGAGGTATGAGACCTCTGACAAGTTTCTTAAGCCTGCAAACTAAGGAAGAAAAGCTCAATAGTTGAGCATGTGCTCAGATTGTCTGAGTACTACAATCACTTGAATCGAGTGGGAGTTAATCTTCCAGATGAGATAGTGATGGTTCTCCATAGTCACTGCCACCAAGCTATTAGAGCTTCGTGATGAACTATAACATATCAGGGATAGACATGATGACTTTGAGCTATTCGCGATGTTTGACACCGCGAAAGTAGATATCAAGAAGGAGCATCAATTGTTGATGGTTAGTAAAACCACTAGTTTCTAGAAGGGCAAGGGCAAGAAGGGATACTTCATGAAACGGCAAATCAGTTGCTACTCTAGTGAAGAATCCCAAGGTTGAACCCAAACCCGAGACTAAGTGCTTCTGTAATGAGGGGAACGGTCACTGAAGCGGAGCTACCCTAGATACTTGGTAGATGAGAAGGCGGGCAAGGTCGACAGAAGTATATTGGATATACATTATATGAATGTGTACTTTACTAGTACTCCTAGCAGCACCAGGGTATTAGATACCGGTTCGGTTGCTAAGTGTTAGTAACTCGAAATAAAAGCTGCGGAATAAATGGAGACTGGCTAAAGGTGAGATGACGATGTGTGTTGGAAGTGTTTCCAAGGTTGATGTGATCAAGCATCGCATGCTCCCTCTACCATCGAGATTTGTTGTTTGCGTTGAGCATGATTGGATTATGTTTATCGCAATACGGTTATTCATTTAGGGAGAATAATGGTTACTCTGTTTATTTGAATAATACCTTCAATGGTCTTGCACCTAAAATGAATCTCGATCGCAGTGATACACATGTTCGTGCCAAAAGATATAAAATAGTAATGATAGTACCACATTCTTGTGGAACTGCCATTTGAGTCATATTGGTATAGAACGCATGAAGAAGCTCCATGTAGATGGATCTTTGGACTCACTCGTTTTTGAAAAGATTGAGACATGCGAACCATGTCTATTGGTATATATGCATGAAGAAACTCCATGCAAATGGATCGTTTGGACTCACTTGATTTTGAATCACTTGAGACATGCAAATCATACCACATGGGCAAGATGACTGCAAGGCCTCGTTTTCAGTAAGATGGAACAAGAGAGCAACTTATTGGAAGTAGTACGTTTTGATGTATGCAGTCCAATGAGTGCTGAGGCATGCAGTGGATATCGTTGTGTTCTTACTTCACAGATGATTTGAGTAGATGCTGAGTGTATTTACTTGATGAAACACAAGTCTGAATTATTGAAATGTTCAAGTAATTTCAGAGTGAAGTTGAAGATCGCCGTGACAAGAGGATAAAATGTCTGTGATATGATCATAGAGATGAGTATCTGAATTACGAGTTTGGCACACAATTAAGACATTGTGGAAAGTGTTTCACAATTAATACCGCGTGGAACACCATAGTGTGATGGTGTGTCCGAACATCATAACTGCACCCTATTGGATATGGTGCATACCATGATGTTTCTTATCGAATTACCACTATCGTTTATGGGTTAGGCATTAGAGATAACCGCATTCACTTTAAATAGGGCACCACGCAATTCCGTTGAGACGACACCGTTTAGAGAAACCTAAGTTGTCGTTTCTTAAAAGTTTGGGGCTACGATGCTTATGTGAAAAAGTTTCAGGCTGATAAGCTCGAACCCAAAGCGGATAAATGCGTCTTCATAGAATACCCAAAAACAGTTGGGTATACCTCCTATTTCAAATCTGGAAGCAAAAGTAATTGCTTCTAGAAACAGGTCCTTTCTCGAGGAAAAGTTTCTCTCGAAAGAATTGAGTGGGAGGATGGTGGAGACTTGATAAGGTTATTGAACCGTCACTTCAACTAGTGTGTAGCAGGGCACAGGAAGTTGTTCCTGTGGCACCTACACCAATTGAAGTGGAAGCTTATGATAGTGATCATGAAACTTCGGATCAAGTCACTACCAAACCTCGTAGGACGACGAGGATGCGTACTACTTCAGAGTAATGCGTGATCCTGTCTTGGAAGTCATGTTGCTAGACAACAATGAACCTACGAGCTATGGGGAAGCGATGGTGGGCCCGGATTCCGACAAATGGTTAGAAGCCATGAAATCCGAGATAAATGGATCTTTAAGAAGAAGACGGACATGGACGGTAATGTTACCGTCTATGAAGCTCGAATTGTGGCAAAGAGTATTTCCACAAGTTCAAGGAGTTGACTACAGTGAGATTTTCTCATCCGTAGCGATGCTTAAGTCCGTCGGAATCATGTTAGCATTAGCTGCATTTATGAAATCTGGCAGATGGATGTCAAAACAAGTTTCCTTACCAGTTTTCGTAAGGAAAGGTTGTATGTGATACAATCAGAAAGGTTTTGTCGATCCTAAGGATGCTAAAAGGTATGCTAGCTCCAGCGATCCTTCCATGGATTAGAGCAAGCATCTCGAAGTCAGAATATACGCTTTGATGGAGTGATCAAAGTTTTTGGGTTTATACAAAGTTTGTTAGAAACTTGTATTTACAATAAAGTGAGTGAGAGCGCCACAACATTTCTGATAAGTATACGTGAATGACATATTGTTGATCCGAAATGATGTAAAATTTCTGGAAAGCATAAAGGGTTGTTTGAAAGGAGTTTTTCAAAGGAAGACCTGGATAAAGCTGCTTACATGTTGGGCATCAAGATCTATAGAGATAGATCAAGACGCCTGATGATACTTTCAAAGAACGCACACCTTGACATGATTTTGAAAGAGTTCAAAATAGATCAGCAAAGAAGGAGTTCTTGGCTGTGTTACAAGGTGTGAGTATTGAGTAAGACTCAAGACCTGACCACAGCAGAAGAGAGAGAAAGGACGAAGGTCGTCCCCTATGCTTTAGACGTAGGCTCTACAGTATGCTATGCTGTGTACCGCACATGTAGTGTGCCTTGCCATGAGTTGGTCAAGGGGTACAATAGTGATCCGGGAATGGATTACATGACAGCGGTCGAACTTATCCTTAGTATCTAGTGGACTAAGGAATTTTCTCAATTATGGAGGTGAAAAGGACTTCGTCGTAAAGAGTTACGTCAATGTGAACTTTGACACTAATCCGGATGACTCTGAGTAGTAAACCGGATTCGTATAGTAGAGCAATTATTTGAAATGGCTCCAAATAGCGCGTGGTAGCATCCACAAGATGACATAGATATTCGTAAAGCACACACGGATCTGAAAGGTTCAGACCCGTTGACTAATAACCTCTCTCACAAGCATAACATGATCAAACCAGAACTCATTGAGTGTTAATCACATCGTGATGTGAACTAGATTGTTGACTCTAGTAAACTCTTTGGATGTTGGTCACATGGTGATGTGACCTATGAGTGTTAATCACATGGTGATGTGGACTAGATTATTGACTCTAGTGCAAGTGGGAGACTGTTGGAAATATGCCCTAGAGGCAATAATAAATTGGTTATTATTATATTTCCTTGTTCATGATAATCGTTTATTGTCCATGCTAGAATTGTATTGATAGGAAACTCAGATACATGTGTGGATACATAGACAACACCATGTCCCTAGTAAGCCTCTAGTTGACTAGCTCGTTGATCAATATATGGTTACGGTTTCCTGACCATGGACACTGGATGTCGTTGATAACGGGATCACATCATTAGGAGAATGATGTGATGGACAAGACCCATTCCTAAGCCTAGCACAAGATCGTGTAGTTCGTTTTCTCAGAGCTTTTCTAATGTCAAGTATCAGTTCCTTAGACCATGAGATTGTGCAACTCCCGGATACCATAGGAATGCTTTGGGTGTACCAAACGTCACAACATAACTGGGTGGCTATAAAGGTGCACTACAGGTATCTCCGAAAGTGTCTGTTGGGTTGGCACGAATCGAGACTGGGATTTGTCACTCCGTGTAAACGGAGAGGTATCTCTAGGCCCACTCGGTAGGACATCATCATAATGTGCACAATGTGACCAAGGAGTTGATCACGGAATGATGTGAGTTACGGAACGAGTAAAGAGACTTGCCGGTAACGAGATTGAACAAGGTATCGGGATACCGACGATCGGATCTCGGGCAAGTAGCATACCGATAGACAAAGGGAATTGAATACGGGGTTGATTGAATCCCCGACATCGTGGTTCATCCAATGAGATCATCATGGAACATGTGGGAGCCAACATGGGTATCCAGATCCCGCTGTTGGTTATTGACCGGAGAACGTCTCGGTCATGTCTGCATGGTTCCCGAACCCGTAGGATCTACACACTTAAGGTTCGATGATGCTAGGTTATAGGGAAAGTATGTACGTGGTTACCGAATGTTGTTCGGAGTCCCGGATGAGATCCCGGACGTCACGAGGAGTTCCGGAAATGGTCCGGAGGTAAAGATTTATATATGGGAAGTCCTGTTTTGGTCACCGGAAAAGTTTCGGGTGATATCGGTAATGTACCGGGACCACCGGGAGGGTCCCGGGGGTCCACCAAGTGGGGCCACCAGCCCCAGGAGGCTGCGTGGGCCAAGTGTGGGAGGGGACCAGCCCCAGGTGGGCTGGTGCGCCCCCCACCAAGGCCCAAAGCGCATGGGAGAGTGGGAGGGGGCAAACCCTAGGTCCAGATGGGCCTTAAGGCCCACCCTAGTGGCGCCCCCCCCCCCTCTCCTCCCCTTGGCTGCCCCCCTTAGATGGGATCTAGGGCTGGCCGCCTCCCCTTGGGGTGGGAACCCTAGAGGGGGCGCAGCCCCCTCCCCCCCCCCTATATATAGTTGAGGTTTGGGGCTGCCCAAGACATGAGAACGTCTCTCTTTCGGCGCAGCCCTACCCCTCTCCCTCCTCCTCCTCTCCCGCGGTGCTTGGCGAAGCCCTGCGGGATTGCCACGCTCCTCCATCACCACCACGCTGTCGTGCTGCTGCTGGATGGAGTCTTCCCCAACCTCTCCCTCTCTCCTTGCTGGATCAAGGCGTGGGAGACGTCACCGGGCTGCACGTGTGTTGAACGCGGAGGCACCGTTCTTCGGTGCTTAGATCGGAATCAACCGCGATCTGAATCGCTACGAGTACGACTCCCTCATCCGCGTTCTTGCAACGCTTCCGCATCGCGATCTACAAGGGTATGTAGATGCACTCCCCTTCCCCTCGTTGCTAGATTACTCCATAGATTGATCTTGGTGATGCGTAGAAAATTTTGAATTTCTGCTACGTTCCCCAACAGCTATCTTGTGCATGCTTGGAGAAATGAAGGGTTCTTTTCAAGATGCTATGAAATCACTTGAGCCCCTAGAACTGCCCAAGGTTACTCCTCCTCTTGAAATACTTGCTGCCCTTGAAAAGATCCCAGATTTGGCTCGTTCAGACATGTTACGAGCATATGGCAAACTCATCCTTAGTGAACGTTTATTCCAAGCGCTTATGGAGTTACCCATGGAGTTTAGGAAGGAGTGGCTGTTGATGCTCAACGATAAGAACAATGTTTGATTAGTTTCAAGTGCTTATCTCGTTTCTTTGTCTCATGTAATAGCTATGAACTTGCTGTACTTGAATTTCCTATGTCATGTAATGATGGAAAACACATGTATTGTGTGCTTCATCTGATCGCACTTGAATTTTCTATGTTATATGTTGTTGTTGGCTAAGTGCTGATTTATAAGTGCTGCTGTTTATAAGAGTTGCTGATGAAAAGTGCTGCTGTTGTTGGACAAGTGATGCTGTATAAGTGCTGCTGTACATGTGCTGCTGCTGTATAGGTGCTGCTGTGCAAGTGCGGCTGATGTATAAGTGCTGCTGTATATGTGCTGCTGCTATAGAATAAGTGCTGCTGTATAAGTTATGTTGTTGTAAAATTGTTGTTTTTGGAAAATTGCATCTAATTTATAATTGTTGCCATTGTATTCTTCATATATAATCATTCAAAAAATATGTACATTGTAGTCCTGCTGTATATGTACATATTGAATATAATGTAGTTTCAAACATTACATCAAAGTTCAATTTTCATCATATGACAAATAGACAATTCCAATGTAGAGAATGACCATCCAACCAAGTTTCTGAATTGAGCCTCTCAGCCAAATTCCAAGTGGCAATTCTGTGCACATCCAAACAACAGAATTCATGTTCAATGTCAATATCAAAGTCAAGAAGATTTGATATTGGGGCCAATTCAATGCCATGGCCCTGAATATCAACATCCAAACAAAGCGTAGTGGCTTCTCTTGAGAAAGATAGCAAACGGTGGGTAAACAAATTACTGTTGGGCAATTGATAGAACCTCAAATAATTATGACAATATCCAGGCAATGATCGTTACATAGGCATCACGTCCAAGATTAGTAGACCGACTCATGCCTGCATCTACTACTATTACTCCACACATGACCGCTATCCAGCATGCATCTAGTGTATTAAGTTCATGGAAAAATGGAGTAATACAATAAGAACGATGACATGATGTAGAGAAGATCCGTTTATCTATATGGCGGTAGATATAGATCTCGTCTTTTTATCCTTAGTAGCAACGATACATACGTATCGGTTCCCTTTCTGTCACTGGGATCAAGCACCGTATGATCGAACCCACTACCGGGCACCTCTTCCCATTGCAAGATAAATAGGTCAAGTTGGCTAAACAAAACCCAAATATCGGAGAAGAAATACAAGGCTATAAGAGATCATGCATATAAGAGATCAAAAAACTCAAATAACTTTCATGGATGTAAAAAGATATGACTAATCATAAACTCAAAGTTCATCATATCCCAACAAACACACCGCAAAAAGATTTACATCTTATGGATCTCCAAGAGACCATTGTATTGAGAATTCAGCGAGAGAGAGAAAGCCATCTAGCTACTAACTACGGACCTGAAGGTCTACAAAGAACTACTCACGCATCATCGGAGAGGCACCAATGGAAGTGGTGAACCCCTCTGTGATGGTGTCTAGATTGGATCTGGTGGTTCTAGACTCTGCGGCGGCTGGATGAATATTTCGTCGACGCTTCTAGGGTTCTGGTATTTTTGGGGTATTTATAGAGCAAAGGGGCGGTCCGGGGGGCACCCTGCTACCTCTTGAGCACTGGGTTGGTTTTCCCTTGAAGAGGAAAGGGTGATGCAGCAAAGTAGCGTAAGTATTTCCCTCAGTTTTTGAGAACCAATGTATCAATCCAGTAGGAGGCCACACGCAAGTCCCTCGCACCTACACAAACAAATAAGAACCTTGCAACCAACGCGATAAAGGGGTTGTCAATCCCTTCACGGCCACTTGCAAAAGTGAGATCTGAAAGAGATGATAAGATAATATTTTTGGTATTTTTATGATAAAGATTAAAAGTAAAGATTGCAAAGTAAACAAAGATAGAAATAGCTTCTTGACGGAAGATTAATATGATGGAAAATATACCCGGGGGCCATAGGTTTCACTAGTGGCTTCTCTCAAGATAGCATAAATATTACGATGGGTAAACAAATTACTGTCGAGCAATTGATATAATTGAGCATAGTTATGAGAATATCTAGGTATGATCATGTATATAGGCATCATGTCCGTGACAAGTAGACCGACTCCTGCCTGCATCTACTACTATTACTCCACACATCGACCACTATCCAGCATGCATCTAGAGTATTAAGTTCATCAGAACGGAGTAACGCTTTAAGAAAGATGACATGATGTACAGGGATAAACTCATGCAATATGATATAAACCCCATCTTTTTATCCTCGATGGCAACAACACAATACGTGTCGTTTCCCCTACTGTCACTGGGATCGAGCACCGCAAGATTGAACCCAAAGCTAAGCACTTCTCCCATTGCAAGAAAGATCAATCTAGTAGGCCAAACCAAACTGATAATTCGAAGAGACTTGCAAAGATAACCAATCATACATAAAAGAATTCAGAGAAGATTCAAATATTGTTCATAGATAATCTTGATCATAAACCCACAATTCATTGGATCTCGACAAACGCATCGCAAAAGAAGATTACATCGAATATATCTCCAAGAGAATCGAGGAGAACTTTGTATTGAGATCCAAAGAGAGAGAAGAAGCCATCTGGCTAATAACTATGGACCCGAGGGTCTGAGGTAAACTACTCACACATCATCGGAGAGGCTATTGTGTTGATGTAGAAGCCCTCCGTGATCAATGCCCCCTCCGGCAGGACGCCGGAAAAGGCCCCAAGATGGGATCTCACGGGTACAGAAGGTTGCAGCGGTGGAATTAGGTTTTCGTAGTGCTCTTCGATGGTTTGGGGTACGTAGGTATATATAGGAGGAAGAAGTAGGTCGGTGGAGCCACGAGGGACCCACGAGGGTGGAGGGCGCGCCCAGGGGGGTAGGCGCGCCCCCTGCCTCGTGGCCTCCTTGTTGGTTACTTGACGTCCACTCCAAGTCCTCTGGATCACGTTTGTTCCAAAAATCACGCTCCCGAAGGTTTCATTCCGTTTGGACTCCGTTTGATATTCTTTTTCTGCGAAACACTAAATAGGCAAAAAACAGCAATTTGGGCTGGGCCTCCGGTTAATAGGTTAGTCCCAAAAATAATAGAAAAGTGTATAAATAAGCCCATTAAACATCCAAAACAGAATATATAATAGCATGGAACAATCAAAAATTATAGATACGTTGGAGACGTATCAAGCATCCCCAAGCTTAATTCCTGCTCGTCCTCGAGTAGGTAAATGATAAAAACAGAATTTTTGATGTGGAATGCATCTTAGCATAATTTTCAATGTAATTCTTTTTATTGTGGCATGAATTTTTAGATCTGAAAGATTCAAGATAAAAGTTTAATGTTGACATAAAAACAATAATACTTCAAACATGCTAACCAAGCAATTATGTCTTATCAAAATAACATAGCCAAAGAAAGCTTATCCCTACAAAATCATATAGATAGGCCATGTTTCAATATCGTCACACAAACGTTCTCATCATGCATAACCCCAATGACAAGCCGAGCAATTGGTTCATACTTTTTAACGCGCTTCAGCCTTTTTCCACCTTTACGCAATACATGAGCGCAAGCCATGGATATAGCACTATGGGTGGAATAAAGTATAATGATGGGGGTTATGAGAGAAGACAAAAGGTAGAAAGTCTCACATTGACGCGGCTAATCAATAGGCTATGAAGATGCCCATCAATTGATGTCAATGAGAGGAGTAGCGATTGCCATGCAACGGATGCACTAGAGCTATGAATATATGAAAGCTCGACAAAAGAAACTAAGTGGGTGTGCATCCAACTTGCTTGCTCACGAAGACCTAGGGCATTTTGAGGAAGCCCATCATTGGAATATACAAGCCAAGTTCTATAATGAAAAATTCCCACTAGTATATGAAAGTGACAACATAGGAGATTCTCTATCATGAAGATCATGGTGCTACTTTGAAGCACAAGTGTGGAAAAAGGATAGTAACATTGTCCCTTCTCTCTTTTTCTCTCATTTTTTTTCTTGGGCCTTCTCTTTTTTTTGCCTCTTTTTTTTATTTAGTCCGGAATCTCATCCCGATTTGTGGGGGAATCATAGTCTCCATCATCCTTTCCTCACATGGGACAATGCTCTAATAATGATGATCATCAGACTTTTATTACTTACAACTCAGAATTACAACTCAATACTTAGAACAAAATATGACTCTATGTGAATGCCTCCAGCGGTGTACCGGGATATGTAATGAATCAAGAGTGACATGTATGAAAAATTATGAATGGTGGCTTTGCCACAAATACGATGTCAACTACATGATCATGCAAAGCAATATGACAATGATGAAGCGTATCATAATAAACGGAACGATGGAAAGTTGCATGGCAATATATCTTGGAATGGCTATGGAAATGCCATGATAGGTAGGTATGGTGGCTGTTTTGAGGAAGATATAAGGAGGTTTATGTGTGATAGAGCGTATCATATCATGGGGTTTGGATGCACCGGCGAAGTTTGCACCAACTCTCAAGGTGAGAAAGGGCAATGCGCGGTACCGTAGAGGCTAGAAAATTGTGGAAGTTTGAGAGTGCATATAATCCATGGACTCGCATTATTCATAAAGAACTCATATACTTATTGCAAAAGTTTATTAGCCCTCGAAGCAAAGTACTACTACGCATGCCCCTAGAGGGATAGATTGGTAGGAAAAGACCATCGCTCGTCCCCGACCGCCACTCATAAGGAAAGCAATAAAAGAACACCTTATGTGTCAAAATTGTCACAAAACTTTTATCATACGTGCATGCTACGGGACTTGCCAACTTTAACACAAGTAATTCTCAATTTAACAATTACTCAACTAGCACACTCTAATATTACCACCTTTATATCTCAAAACACTTATCAAGTATCAAACTTCTCATGATATTCAATGAACTCAATATGGAAGATTAATTTCACAATTAAAGCAAATTACCTTGATGTTTAAGACTCTCAAAATAATATAAGTGAAGCATGAGAGATCAATAATTTCTATAAAATACAACCACCACCGTGCTCTAAAAGATATAAGTGAAGCACTAGAGCAACAACTATATAGCTCAAAAGGTATAAGTGAAGCACATAGAGTATTCTAACAAATTCCGAATCATGTGTGTCTCTCTCAAAAGGTGTGTACAGCGAGGATGATTGTGACAAACTAAAAAGCAAAGACTCAAATCATACAAGACGCTCCAAGCAAAACACATATCATGTGGTGAATAAAAATATAGCTCCAAGACGAAAGAGGGGATGCCTTCCGGGGCATCCCCAAGCTTAAGCTTTTGGTTGTCCTTAAATTTTACCTTGGGGTGCCATGGGCATCCCCAAGCTTAGGCTCTTGCCAATCCTTGTTCCATAATCCATCAAATCTTTACCCAAAACTTGAAAACTTCACAACACAAAACTTAACAGAAAATCTCGTGAGCTCCGTTAGCGAAAGAAAACAAAACACCACTTCAAGGTACTGTAATGAACTCATTATTTATTTATATTGGTGTTAAACCTACTGTATTCCAACTTTTCTATGGTTCATAAACTCCATTACTAGCCATAGATTCATTAAAATAAGCAAACAACACGCGAAAAACAGAATCTGTCAAAAACATAACAGTCTGTAGTAATCTGTAACTAACGCAAACTTCTGGAACTCTAAAAATACTACGAAAATAGGACAACCTAGATAATTTGTTTATTGATCTACTGCAATTGGAATCAGTATTATATCACGTTCTGGTGATTTTTAACAATTGTTTTTGTGAACAGAAAGTTTCTGGAATTTTCAGCAAGATCAAATAACTATCATCCAAGAAGATCCTATAGGTTTAACTTGGCACAAACACTAATTAAAACACAAAACCACATCTAAACAGAAGTTAGATGGATTTTTTATTCCTAAACAGAACCAAAAAGCAAAAAAAAACTAAAAATAAAATTGGGTTGCCTCCCAACAAGCGCTATCGTTTAACGCCCATAGCTAGGCATAAAAGCGAGGATAGATCTAGGTATTGCCATCTTTGGTAGGCAATCCATAGGTGGCTCTCATAATAGATTCATATGATAATTTAATTTTCTTTCTAGGGAAGTGTTCCATGCCTTTCCTTAATGGAAATTGGAATCTAATATTCCCTTCCTTCATATCAATGATTGCACCAATCATTCTAAGGAAAGGTCTACCAAGAATAATAGGACATGTAGGATTGCAATCTATATCAAGAACAATGAAATCTACGGGCACATAATTCCTATTTGCAACAATAAGAACATCATTAATTCTTCCCATAGGTTTCTTAATGGCGGAATCCGCAAGGTGCAAGTTTAAAGAACAATCATCAAATTCACGGAAACCTAGCAAATCACACAAGGTTTTTGGGATCGTGGAAACACTAGCACCCAAATCACACAAAGCATAGCATTCATGATCGTTAATTTTAATTTTAATTGTAGGTTCCCATTCATCATAAAGTTTTCTAGGGATAGAAACTTCCAACTCAAGTTTTTCTTCATAAGATTGCATCAAAGCATCAACAATATGTTTAGTAAAAGCTTTATTTTGACTATAAGCATGAGGAGAATTTAGCACGGATTGCAACAAGGAAATACAATCTATCAAAGAGCAATTATCATAATTGAATTCCTTGAAATCGAAGATAGTAGGTTCATTGCTATCTAAAGTTTTAACCTCTTCAATCCCACTTTTAACACTTTTAGCATCAAGATCTAAAAACTCCAAATTTTTGGGACGCCTTCTAACTAAAGTTGACTCATCTCCAGTCCCATCATCATCAAGATTCATATTGCAAAACAAGGATTTAATAGGGGACACATCAATAACTTTTAGATCTTCATCTTTATTCTCATAAAAACTAGAAGAACATGCCTTCACAAAGCAATCTTTCTTAGCACGCATCCTAGCGGTTCTTTCCTTGCACTCATCAATGGAAATCCTCATGGCTTTGAGAGACTCATTGATATCATGCTTAGGTGGAATAGATCTAAGTTTCAAGGAATCAACATCAATAGAAATTCTATCCACGTTCCTAGCCAATTCATCAATCTTAGGCAATTTTTCTTCAAGCAAAGCATTGAAATTCTTTTGAGAAATCATAAATTCTTTAACACTAGTCTCAAAATCAGAGGGTATCTTATTAAAATTTCCATAAGAGTTGTTGTAGGAATTACCATAATTATTAGAGGAATTACTAGGATACGGCCTAGGATTGAAGTTTCCTCTATAAGCGTTGTTACCAAAATTATTCCTACCAACAAAATTCACATCCATAGATTCATTATTATTCTCAATAAAGGTAGACAAAGGCATATCATTAGGATCACAAGCAACACTCTTATTAGCAAACAATTTCATAAGTTCATCCATCTTTCCACTCAAAACATTAATTTCTTCAATTGCATGCACCTTTTTACTAGTAGATCTTTTAGTGTGCCATTGAGAATAATTAACCATAATATTATCTAGGAGTTTAGTAGCTTCTCCTAAAGTGATTTCCATAAAAGTGCCTCCCACGGCCGAATCTAAAAGATTTCTAGAAGCAAAATTCAATCCGGCATAAAAAATTTGTATAATCATCCACAAATTCAAACCATGAGTAGGGCAATTACGTATCATTAATTTCATCCTCTCCCAAGCTTGTGCAACATGTTCATGATCAAGTTGCTTAAAATTCATAATATCGTTTCTAAGAGAAATGATCTTAGCGGGAGGAAAATACTTAGAGATAAAAGCATCTTGGCACTTATTCCAAGAATCAATACTATTTTTAGGCAAAGACGAAAACCAAGTTTTAGCACGAACTCTAAGAGAAAACGGAAATAGCTTCAATTTAACAACATCATTATCCACATCTTTATTCTTTTGCATATCACACAAATCAACAAAGCTATTTAGATGGGTAGCGGCATCTTCACTAGGAAGGCCGGCGAATTGATCTTTCATAACAAGATTCAGCAAGGCAGCATTAATTTCACAAGATTCAGCTTCGTTAAGAGGAGCAATCGGAGTGCTAAGAAAATCATTGTTGTTGGTATTGGCAAAGTCACACAATTTAGTATTATCTTGAGCCATTGTGACAAGTGATACGTCTTCAACGTCTCTATAATTTTTGATTGCTCCATGCTATATTATCTTCTGTTTTGGACATTGTTGGGCTTTATTATACACTTTTATATTATTTTTGGGACTAACCTATTAACCGGAGGCCCAGCCCAGAATTACTGTTTTTTGCCTATTTCCGAGTTTCGCAGAAAAAGAATATCAAACGGAGTCCAAACGGAATGAAACCTTCGGGAATGTGATTTTCGGAACAAACATGATCCAGAGGACTTGGACCCTACATCAAGAAAGCTACCATGAAGCCACGAGGTAGGGGGCGCGCCTACCCCCTGGGCACGCCCTCCACCCTCGTGGGCCCCATGTTGCTCCACCGACGTACTCCTTCCTCCTATATATACCTACATACCCCCAAACTACCAGATACAGAGCCAAAAACCTAATTCCACCGCCGCAACCTTCTGTACCCGTGAGATCCCATCTTGGGGCCTGTTCCGGAGCTCCGCCGGAGGGGGCATCGATCACGGAGGGCTTCTACATCAACACCATAGCCTCTCCGATGATGTGTGAGTAGTTTACCTCAGACCTTCGGGTCCATAGTTATTAGCTAGATGGCTTCTTTTCTCTTTTTGGATCTCAATACAATGTTCTCCCCCTCTAGTGGAGATCTATTCAATGTAATCTTCTTTTGTGGTGTGTTTGTTGAGACCGATGAATTGTGGGTTTATGATCAAGTTTATCTATGAACAATATTTGAATCTTCTGAATTCTTTTATGTATGATTGGTTATCTTTGCAAGTCTCTTCGAATTATCAGTTTGGTTTGGCCTACTAGATTGATCTTCCTTGCAATGGGAGAAGTGCTTAGCTTTGGGTTCAATCTTGCGGTGTCCTTTCCCAGTGACAGTAGGGGCAGCAAGGCATGTATTGTATTGTTGCCATCGAGGATAACAAGATGGGGTCTATATCATATTGCATGAGTTTATCCCTCTACATCATGTCATCTTGCTTAAAGCATTACTCTATTCTTATGAACTTAATACTCTAGATGCATGCTGGATAGCGGTCGATGTGTGGAGTAATAGTAGTAGATGCAGGCAGGAGTCGGTCTACTTGTCTCGGATGTGATGCCTATATACATGATCATACCTAGATATCCTCATAACTATGCTCAATTCTGTCAATTGCTCAACAGTAATTTGTTCACCCACCGTAAATACTTATGCTCTTGAGAGAAGCCACTAGTGAAACCTATGGCCCCCAGGTCTATTTTCCATCATATTAATCTTCCAACAACAAGCTATTTCTTTAGCCGTTTTTATTTTGTTTTCTTTACTTTGCATCTTTATCACAAATATACCAAAAATATTATCTTATCATATCTATCAGATCTCACTCTCGTAAGTGACCGTGAAGGGATTGACAACCCCTTTATTGCGTTGGTTGCGAGGATTTATTTGTTTGTGTAGGTGCGAGGGACTTGTGCGTGGCCTCCTACTGGATTGATACCTTGGTTCTCAAAAACTGAGGGAAATACTTACGCTACTTTGCTGCATCACCCTTTCCTCTTTAAGGGAAAACCAACGCAGTGCTCAAGAGGTAGCAAGAAGGATTTCTGGCGCCGTTGCCAGGGAGTCTACGCAAAAGTCAACATACCAAGTACCCATCACAAACCCTTATCTCCCGCATTACATTATTTGCCATTTGCCTCTCGTTTCCTCTCCCCCACTTCACCGTTGCCGTTTTATTCGCCCTCTCTTTTCCGTTTGATTGTCGTTATGGCTAGTCCTCTATCTTCTGCGTTGTCTCCCGAGAATGAAGTTCTAAATTTTAAGCAAAGGGAGGGAGAAAATCTAAAAGACGCTTGGTATAGAATTTGCAATGCTCAAAATAGATCTACCAGGAAGCAATCTACTTCTATTCTTCTCCGCAATTTTTATGTAGGCGCTACTCATTGGTATAGATATATTCTTGACACCATTACCGGAGGGAATTTCTTGGGTAGCCATACTTTTGACTCTTATAATGCTATGATAGATTTGTTTGGCTCACCACCTCTTTTGGTTAATGGAACTATTTTAACTTTGGAGCATGTAATGCAAAGACTTGAAATTATTGAAAATAAAGTTGCTACCGTAGAGTTGATTGAAAATCTGGATAAAAAGATCCACAATCAAATTACCCAATATGGATCTAAGGTAGTGGTCACTTTGAAAAATATTAAGGAGAAGGAACCCATAGTTAATGAAAGAATAAATCAGGATTCCACTAGAATCGATAAACTTGAGGGTATCATTACCAACTTGGGAACCGCTTTTTCTTCCGTAAAGAATACTCCAAGTTCTCCAAATAAAATTACCAAGCTTATGTATGTTCCTAAAAACAAGGGTGAATCCTCTAGTAAGGAAACTGCGGATCTCAAATCTATAAGTATTCATCCCAATCTTTTTGCTATCATTAAGGAACCATTTGCTACAAATGAATTTTTCGATTTTGGTTGCGAGGATTTATTTTTATGTGTAGATGCGAGGGACTCGTGCGTGGCCTCCTACTGGATTGATACCTTGGTTCTCAAAAACTGAGGGAAATACTTACGCTACTTTGCTGCATCACCCTTTCCTCTTCAAGGGAAAACCAACGCAGTGCTCAAGAGGTAGCAACAAACAAGCAATCCAACACACGAGCAAACAAGAAGCAAGCGAAAAAAAGCGAATGGAAAGAGAGGGCGAATAAAACGGCAAGGGTGAAGTGGGGGAGAGGAAAACAAGAGGCAAATGTCAAATAATGTAATGCGAGGGATAAGAGTTTGTGATGGGTACTTGGTATGTTGACTTGTGCGTAGACTCCTCGGCAACGGCACCAGAAATCCTTCTTGCTACCTCTTGAGCACTGCGTTGGTTTTCCCTTGAAGAGGAAAGGGTGATGCAGCAAAGTAGCGTAAGTATTTCCCTCAGTTTCTGAGAACCAAGGTATCAATCCAGTAGGAGGCCACACGCAAGTCCCTCGCACCTACACAAAAAAATAAGAACCTTGCAACCAACGCGATAAAGGGGTTGTCAATCCCTCCACGGCCACTTGCAAAAGTGAGATCTGATAGAGATGATAAGATAATTTTTTTGGTATTTTTATGATAAAGATTAAAAGTAAAGATTACAAAGTAAACAAAGATAGAAATAGCTTGTTGACGGAAGATTAGTATGATGGAAAATAGACTCGGGGTCTTCTCTCAAGATAGCATAAATATTACGATGGGTAAACAAATTACTGTCGAGCAATTGTTAGAATTGAGCATAGTTATGAGAATATCTAGGTATGATCATGTATATAGGCATCACGTCCGTGACAAGTAGACCGACTCCTGCCTGCATCTACTACTATTACTCCACACATCGACCGCTATCCAGCATGCATCTAGAGTATTAAGTTCAGAAGAACGGAGTAACGCTTTAAGCAAGATGACATGATGTAGAGGGATAAACTCATGCAATATGATATAAACCCCATCTTTTTATCCTCGATGGCAACAATACTATACGTGTCGTTTCCCCTACTGTCACTGGGATCGAGCACCGCAAGATTGAACCCAAAGCTGAACACTTCTCCCATTGCAAGAAAGATCAATCTAGTAGGCCAAACCAAACTGATAATTCAAAGAGACTTGCAAAGATAACCAATCATACATAAAAGAATTCAGAGAAGATTCAAATATTGTTCATAGATAATCTTGATCATAAACCCACAATTCATCGGATCTCGACAAACTAACCGCAAAAGAAGATTACATCGAATAGATCTCCAAGAGAATCGAGGAGAACTTTGTATTGAGATCAAAGAGAGAGAAGAAGCCATCTAGCTAATAACTATGGACCCGAAGGTCTGAGGTAAACTACTCACACATCATCGGAGAGGCTATGGTGTTGATGTAGAAGCCCTCTGAGATCAATGCCCCCTCCGACAGGACGCCGGAAAAGGCCCTAAGATGGGATCTCACGGGTACAGAAGGTTGCGGCGGTGGAATTAGCTTTTCATGGTGCTCTTCGATGGTTTGGGGGTACGTAGGTATATATAGGAGGAAGAAGTAGGTCGGTGGAGCCACGAGGGGCCCATGAGGGTGGAGGGCGCGCCCAGGGGGTAGGCGTGCCCCCGTGCCTCGTGGCCTCCTCGTTGATTGCTTGATGTCCACTCCAAGTCCTCTGGATCACATTTGTTCCAAAAATCACGCTCCCGAAGGTTTCATTCCGTTTGGACTCCGTTTGATATTCTTTTTCTGCGAAACACTGAAATAGGAAAAAAACAGCAATTTGGGTTGGGCCTCCGGTTAATATGTTAGTCCCAAAAATAATATAAAAGTGTATAAATAAGCCCATTAAACATCCAAAACAGAATATATAATAGCATGGAACAATCAAAAATTATAGATACGTTGGAGACGTATCACACCTGAGGTGGGCACAACCCACCAGGGCGCGTCTGGGCCTCCTGGCGCGCCCTGGTGGGTTGTGCCCCCCTCGGGGCACCCCCCCAGGTGCAACCAGGGCCCATTGCCTTCCTTCTGGCCCATAAAAAATCATCATGGTGTTTCGGGCATTTGGACTTCATCTGATATTGATTTCCTGCGATGTAAAAAACATGGAAAAAACAGCAACTGGCACTTGGCACTATGTCAATAGGTTAGTACCAAAGATGATATAAAATGATTATAAAACATCCAAGATTGATAATAAAACAGCATGGAACAATCAAAAATTATAGATATGTTGGAGACGTATCAGCATCCCCAAGCTTAACTCCTACTCGTCCTCGAGTAGGTAAGTGATAAAAACAGAATTTTTGATGTGGAGTGTTGTTCATCATGTCATATCATATTCTTTTTTTATAGCATGGACATTTGGACTTTTATATGATTCAAAGTAATAGTCTAGTTTTGAGATAATAATTTAGATACTCAAGCATATCAACAAGCAACCATGTCTTTCAAAATATCAACGCTAAAATAAGTTATCCCTAGCCAATCATGCTCAAAGATTGATCCATTCATGAAACACACTCGAATATTAACTACACCCAATACTTGAGCATGATCATATTGCCTCCTAGATGGTGCTTTTTATGAGAGAAGATGGAGACTCAAATTTCAAAATAAAAATTGCATAAAGTAAAAGAAAGGCCCTTCGCGGAGGGAAGTAGGGATTTGTAGAGGTGCCAGAGCTCAAAGCAAAAAAATTAGAGGTAAAAAAAATTTTGGGAGGTGTATCCATCCCACCAACGAAAATGACTCAGAGTTCCCAATAATTTCCATGCTAGATATGCCATATGCGGTTCCCAAACAGAAAATAAGTTTATTCCTTTTTCCACCATCCTTTCACTTTCCATGGCTAGCCGTATCAGGTGCCCTCCATACCAACACTTTCCAAGGAATTTATCATTTGATAACATAAAGTAAATTCATTTTTGCATTTCGGGACTGGGCATCCCTAAGACCTTTGCCTTACTCTCGTGCAAGGACAAGTGAATAAACACTCATCGTGAGAATAACACATCCAACATGGAAAATATTAGCCACCCGTTACTGTTCCGCGAGCGAAACAAACACACAAAAGAGAAGTTTATTTTGAAAATTAGAGATGGCACATGAAAATTTGCTTAGAACGGCAAAAGAATACCGCATATAGGTAGATATAATGGACTCATGTGGCAAAACTGGTTTAAAGGATTTTGGATGCACAAGTAGAGATCATACTTAGTGCAAAATGAAGGCTAGCAAAAAGATTGAGAAGCGACCAACCAAGAAACGAATAATCACATAAGCAAACATTAAGCATAATTAACACCGAATAATGCACCACAAGTAGGATATAATTTTCATTGCATGATTATTGACTTTCGTGCATGCATATGGAATCACAAACCTTAACACCAATATTCTTGCTAGAGCACAATTACTCATCAACATAACTCACATATCACATCATCATATCATCATATCACAAAACTATTACTAAGAATCAAGTTTATTTTGTCCAATGATCTTCATGACATTTTTTTACTTTATCCTTCTTGGATATCTATCACTTTTGGACTAATTTTCATGTGTTGCTTTTCATAAGCTCAAACAATAAGTGAAGATCATGAGCATAACAAATTCTCTTTCTGTCAAAATAATTTAAGTGAAGCAAGAGAGAATTTCTTCAAAATAAACAAAGCACACCGTGCTCAAAAAGATATAAGTGAAGCACTAGAGCAAGTCCTAGCTCATAAAAGATTTAAGTGAAGCATAGAGAGCAATTCTAACAAGTCATGATATAATTTTGGCTCTCTCAAATAGGTGTATCCAGCAAGGATTGATGACTTAAAAAACAAAATAAAACAAGCAAAGACACATATCATACAAGATGCTCCAAGAAAAACACATATCATGTGACGAATAAAAATATAGTCTCGAGTAAAATACCGATAGTTGTTGGAAGAAAGCGGGGCTGCCACTCGGGGGCATCCCCAAGCTTAGTTGGTTGCTCATTATTGGATAATATCTTGGGATGCCGGGGCATCCCCAAGCTTAGGCTTTTACATCCTTCCTTCATCCATCGTAAGATAACCCAAAACTTGAAAACTTCAATCACACAAAACTCAACAAAACCTTCGTGAGATCCGTTAGTGTAAGAAAAATAAATCACTACTATAAGTGTTGTATCTAACCAATTCATATTTTGTTTTTGTATTATAGCTACTGTATTCCAACTTTTCTATGGCAAAAACTCATAAAACAAAACCATAGAGCCATCAAAATAAGCACACAACACAAAGAAAACAGAATCTGTCAAAACAAAATAGTCTGTAGCAATCTGACTTTTGCAAATACTTCTGGAACTCCAAAACTTCTACCAAATTAGGACGACAAGGGTAATTTGTATATTAATCTTCTGCAAAAAGAATCAGGGCAAAAGCTCTTTTCTGTGATTTATGAAAATTATTTTCGTGAGCGCAAAGTTTCTGTCTTTTTCAGCAAGATCAAATGACTATCACCCAAGAAGATCCTAAAGGCTTTACTTGGCACAAACACTAATTAAAACACAACTAAACACAATAATAACAGTAGCATAATTGTGCAAACACACAAGTACAGAAAGCAAAAAGCAAAAATAAAATTTATTCATTGGGTTGCCTCCCAACAAGTGTTATAGTTTTACGCCCTTAGCTAGGCGTAAGGCAAGGATCTAAGTTTTGTCATCTTTGGTTCGAGATCCATAAGATGCCCTCATGATTGATTCATAAGGTGGCCTAATTTTTGCTCTAGGAAAGTGTTGCATACCCTTCCTCAAAGGAAATTGGAACTTAATATTGCCTTCTTTCATATCAATCACGGCACCAATAGTGCGTAAAAACGGTCTACCAACAATAATTGGACAAGACGGATTGCAATCAATATCAAGAACAATAAAATCTATGGGCACATAGTTCCTATTTGCAAGAATAAGAACATCATTAATTCTTCCCATAGGCCTTTTAATAGTAGAATCCGCCAAGTGCAAATTCAAGGAACATTCTTCAAGATTGGTAAGACCAAGCACATCACATAAAGATTTCGGAATTGTAGAAACACTAGCACCCAAGTCACACAAAGCAAAACACTCATAATTTTTAATCTTGACTTTGATAGTAGGTTCCCATTCATCATGCAATTTTCTAGGAATTGAAACTTCTAATTCCAACTTTTCTTCCAAAGCTTTCATCATAGCATCAACAATATGTTTAGTAAAAGCCTTGTTTTGTTCATAAGCATGAGGTGAATTTAGCATGGATTGCAACAAATAAATACAATCAATCAAAGAGCAACTATCATAATTAAAGTCTTTGTAATCCAAAAGAGTGGGTGCATCACTAGTTAAAGTTTTGACCTCTCCAAACCCACTTTCATCAATTTTCTCAACAAGATTTTTGCCCTCCGAAATATTGGGACGCCTTCTACCTAAAGTTGACTCTTCTCCAGTCCCTTTTTCATCATTCTTAACTTTACTAAACAAGGAATCAACAGAAGAAACACCAATCAGTTTAAGATCTTCGTCATCTTTGCAAGAATAAACACTAGAAAAAGCTTTCTCTAAAAATTCTGTTTTAGCTCTAAGCATAGCAGTTCTTTGGCACTTGGCACTATGTCAATAGGTTAGTACTAAAAAATGATATAAAATGATTATAAAACATCCAAGATTGATAATAAAACAGCATGGAACAATCAAAAATTATAGATACATTGGAGACGTATCAGTTGTCATTTAATGAACGGGATCACATCATTAGAGAATGATGTGATGGACAAGACCCATCCGTTAGCTTAGCATTAATGATCATTTAGTTTTATTGCTATTGCTTTCATCATGACTTATACATGTTCCTCTGACTATGAGATTATGCAACTCCCGAATACTGGAGGAACACCTTGTGTGCTATCAAATGTCACAACGTAAATGGGTGATTATAAAGATGCTCTACAGGTGTCTCCGATGGTGTTTGTTGAGTTGGCATAGATCGAGATTAGGATTTGTCACTCCGTGTTTCGGAGAGGTATCTTTGGGCCCTCTCGGTAATGCTCATCACTATAAGCCTTGCAAGCAATGTGACTAATGAGTTAGTTGCGAGATGATGCATTACGGAACGAGTAAAGAGACTTTCCGGTAACAAGGTTGAACTAGGTATGGTGATACCGACGATCGAATCTCGGGCAAGTAACATACCGATGACAAAGGGAACAACGTATGTTGTTATGCGGTTTTACCGATAAAGATCTTCGTAGAATATGTAGGAGCCAGTATGAGCATCCAAGTTCCGCTATTGGTTATTGACCGGAGATGTGTCTCGGTCATGTCTACATAGTTCTCGAACCCATAGGGTCCGCACGCTTAACGTTCGATGACGATTTGTATTATGAGTTATGTGATTTGATGTACCAAAGTTTGTTCGGAGTCCGGGATGAGATCACGGACATGACGAGGAGTCTCGAAATGGTCGAGACATAAAGATTCATATATTGGAAGGTTGCATTTGGACATCGGAATGGTTCCGAGTGGTTCGGGCATTTTTCCGGAGTACCGGGAGGTTACCAGAACCCCCCGGGAGAAGTATTGGGCCTATTGGGCCTTATTGGAGGAGAGGAGAGAGGCCACGTGAGAGAGGGGGCCCCCCCCTGCCCAAACCGAATTGGACTAGGGGAGGGGGCCGAACCCCTCTTTCCTTCTCCCTCTCTCTCCCTTCCCTTTCCCTCCGGTGGAAGAAAGGAAAAAGGGGGGCCGAATCCTACTTGGACTAGGAGTCCAAGTAGGACCCCCCTCCTTGGCGCGCCCTACCTGGCCGGCCTCCTTTCTCCCTCCCTCCTTTATATACGTGGCCAGGGGGCACTCCAATAGCACAACAGACAATCTCTTAGCCGTGTGCGGTGCCTCCCTCCACAGTTACACACCTCGGTCATATCATCGTAGTGCTTAGGCGAAGCCCTGCGCCGGTAACTTCATCATCACCGTCACCACGCCGTCGTGCTGACGGAACTCTCCCTCGGCCTTAACTGGATCAAGAGCTCGAGGGGCGTCATCGAGTTGAACGTGTGCTGAACGCGGAGGTGTCGTACGTTCGGTGCTTGGATCGGTTGGATCGCGAAGACACTCGACTACATCAACCACGTTACTAAACGCTTCCGCTTTCGGTCTACGAGGGTACGTGGACACACTCTCCCCACTCGTTGCTATGCTTCTCCTAGATAGATCTTGCATGATTGTAGGAATTTTTTTGAAATACTACGTTCCCCAATAGGATCGACATGTAGCCAAGAGTTATACCAAAAAAATAAGGCGAAGATTTCTTTCGTACTTGCGCACATGTGGCCAGATTAACCACCATTGGAGTACTGCTCTCATTGGTTTCCCAAAAATATTCTTGCTCCTAAAATGGGCACTAAGATAACATTCCTAAATGGAGAGTTGGAGGAGAAATTTTACATGGAACAACCTGATGGTTTTGTAGTAGAGGGTCATGAAGGTAAAGTGTGCCAGTTGTTGATATCTTTACCTGGATTGAAACAAGCACCTAAGCAGTGACACGAGAAGTTTGAAAGAATATTAACATCCGTGGGATTTGTTTTAAATGAAGCAGACAAATGTGGGTACTATTGCTATGGTGGGGCGAAGGAGTCATATTATGTTTGTATGTTGATGACATACCTATATTTGGTACAAATCTCAAGGTCATTGAGGAAGTGAAAGTTTTTCTATCTCATAACTTTGAGATGGAAGACCTTGGAGTGGTTGATGTTATCTTACACATCAAGCTTTTGAGAGGCAATGATGGTAACATGACTTTGTTGTAATCTCACTATGTGGAGATGGTTTTGAGTCGCTTTTGATATTTAGAATGTAAACCTTATGGAGCACATTATGATCCTAGTGCGCTAATTGGAAAGAACAAATGAGCAATATGTGAGCAATTGAGATAAACTCAAATCATTGGACCGCTCTTAGCTGAATCTAAGAGGCTCGACATCTCGTTTGATTTAAGCAAACTAAGTTTGTTGTTTCACATCCTATAGATTTCCATTGGCGTGCTCTTGAGAGGGTAATGCACTATCTGAAAGGTATTGCAAGCTATGGACTTAACTATATCGGGTGCCCAAGGGTACTGGGGGGTTATATTGACATACTTCACTATATCGGGTACCCAAGAGTACTGGAGGGTTAGAGTGACGTGAACTAGACATCTAATGTTGATGAGCTTAAGGCCACAAGTGGTTATATGATTACACTTGGTGGTGGTGTTGTTTCCTGGAAGTCTTGCAAGCATACCATCTTAACAAAGTCAACATTTAAAGCAGAACTAGCAGCATTAGACAGAACAAGTGGCAGAGCTTCATGGGGGCCAACCTAGGCGGTGCCCCCCAGCTCAGAGAAAATCATGTGTATATATCTTTGTATTAGACCAAATTTCCCACTAAAAATGAGTATATATAGTGATCTTTTAGCCCCCCCCCCCCCCAGCCAATGTCCCCCATGATTTTAACCCAAGCTCCGCCACTGGATACCAACCACTGTTGAACCAGGGTGGCTTCGTGAGCTCTTGACGGATTTGTCGATGGTTTAAAAATCAATGCTAGTTATCCAAAATGTGATAATTAAACGGTGATTGTAAAGGTAAACAATTCCAAGGATAATAAGAAGTCATCAAGACATGTGAGAAGGAGTGTCAGATTTATGAGAAACTCCAAAGTTGTAGCATTGAACTATATAAACACATCAAAGAATGTGGCAGATCCCTTCACGAAGGGTTTATCGCAAAATGTAATAGAAAATGCATCAAGAGAGGAGGGCTTGAGACCCAATATATAAGTTACCCATGATGGCAACCCATTCTATGTGATCGGAGATCCTGTGAAGTAGAATTGGCTAGACAAGATTGGTTAACTGAGAGGAGAGTTTTATTTTATGGAGACGCACTCCGTTGTTATGGGTGCCTCTCCTGATGTATATGGTGGGTTGGTTTTTATATTAATGTGTTCTAAGTGGCTTGGGTGAGAGGGCATCCGTCCCTAATGAGGGTTTTAGTGTTAATGGCAATAATGAGTAGACAAATAACCTTGTTCCGAGTGTGCTTTCAGTATATACATCATTGGAAATGGAACATAAAGTTGGTCGATGACCCTCTAAGCTAAAAGGATAAAAGAAGACGCCACGTCAATTTTCTACCTACGATTTCTCATTTTTGAGTCATAGGTACGCCGTACTATTAAGAGGGGATACGCCATGGATCTTGTCTGGAATCAATGAAAACAATAAGCCAAAAATATGACCCACGTCCCATGAGAGAAGAGCCCCTATTTCACTTGTTATTTGCCTCTGAAACAAGTAAGATTATCCGACCTTAGGTAAGATAATCTGATTAGCTGGACTATCTGACTAATATCTCATCATTATCTAACTTGGCAGCAGAAGCCTCTCTAAAGTCAGATAATCGTTGAATATTGCCCAGATAATCTGACTAGTTGGACTATCTGACTATTATCTGATTTGATGACAATAGCCTTTCTAAAGTCAGATAATTAATCAATGGATACCGTACAGACAATCCGACATTGCCATGATGCACATAACGGACAGAGAACTGGGAGACATATAAATAGCCCCTTCTTCCCCACAAGGAAGGTGACGAACTCCATTCCTTTTTCCTCAATTAATACAAAGCTTGAACCTTCAACTAGTCCCTCTCTAGCCAATCAATACACACCATATTCAGAGAGACAAGGAAGAACACTCGATCTACCAATCCATCCAAGAAAAACTCAAGTTTGTTGATTCTCCACAAGATCCTAGCGAATCTTGTTACTCTTGGGTTTGTGGGGAACCCTAGACGGTTGGTGTTACCTCGGAGCTTGCAAGTCGTGTGGTTGTGCCCTGGGCTCATTCGTGAGGGTTTGGAGCTCGCCCCAAGAGCTACCCCTAGTGGAAAGGAGCCAAAGCATTCGTTTCTTGTGGTTCTCGGAGAAGGTGAGGCATTCATTGTCCCCCTCCCCAACAGAGATTAGCACCCCCCAAGTGTGTGAATTTCGGATTACATCATTGTCTCCACCGCTTTCCGTTGTCTCTTTACCCTACCTTTTGTTTCTACATGCTTGTGTGTTGCCCTTTGTAGCTTACTAGCTTGTTTGTAACGCGTCATATAGGGTTGTATCACCTAGTTACATTTCTAGGGAACTTATATTTCCGCATTTTTCTCTAAAAAGCAACCAAGAAAAGAATTTAATTTGGTAGCCGCCTATTCACCTCCCTCTAGGCGACATTATCGGCATCTTTGATCCTTCATTGCATATGCCAAGATGTTGTCTTAAAGAACATCTTTAAAAGAACACACCTATATAAGCTAGACTATTAAACGTCACAGTCTATGAGAGCTGGGTGCTCTATAGTAAACTCGTGAAGAGGCCCCGGAGTATGATGTATAAGCTCCTACCCATGGGATAGTCATTCGACAGCCTAGTATCAGTGAAGATTTCACATGAAACTTTTTTGCACAAAACTTGCAACTCTAGGCGTAAACCATTGTTCAAGTTGTGAATGGATGTAGCGTGGAGTTTTAGGTGAAAGTTTAACTTAACAGTCTCCACCAAAATACCGGTATATAAACAATGCTTTGGAACCATATGCAAACTCTACGTGCCTCCGGTATCTTGTAGGGGATTGCTGGAATGATTGGGTTTAGCATGTTTATTATTACCGATAATTCATGAAAACCTCAGGGGTCCATGTGGCCCATTCATGCATTACAAGGGAGCGTAGAAAGTTTAGGGGTTGTTGGTTGCTGCCCACATTCGCCCAGCCAAATTGTGGGCAGAGCAAACAATTGGCGACTGATTCATCCACCCTGGCTTCGCCAACATTTTGGCATGAAATCATATGGAAGGAGTGCATATAGTTGGGCGTGCCAAAAAACGAAGTTGATCCAAACAGACGCCCACGTCTAAGTCAACGTCTATATTTTGGCTTGACAAGTGTGGCTACGATCCAAACGGCCCCTTAGTCCCATCCAGATTGTGGAAGAGGTTTTGGACCCAACATATAAGATTGGTTGGCTCACACACTACTAAAAGCTTGAGAAAAGAACACATACATGTGTGCTCGTCCGCCTTCCGCCTTGCCACGCCTCGCACGCACATCATGTTTAGTGAACGAGCGGAGCCTGTCTGATCTTTGCACGTGTGCATGCTGGATTTTTTTTCAGGCAAGTAAGAAGCGGAAACGTTTTTTCCGCTAATGGAAAACGAAACTAAAGTGCTGTGACTGTTTCCATTCATCTCCTCATTAATGTTTCTATTTAGCTTCCACTTCTGGAGTCTATATTAGAGGTCGCTCCTTTTCTGTAGATATATGTCACTTCATCTCTCCCAACGCGATTACTTCCTAGTTTTAGGCTTTGCATTGCCTACCTCTTCTCCATCTCGCTCTTCGGCGTACACCCTAAAGTCAAATAGCAGGTCTTCAAAGCCTCGCCTCTTGTGATTCCGTATGGGAGAGGGACGATCAGATTTTTGTAGAGCGCTCTATTAAATTATCATGTTCTATCTACTCCCTCTCTCTCAGTTTACAGGGCATGCACGTACCCCTAGGTCGTCAATTTGGTTAACCTAATACAAGTCATATATTACAAAAAATTATACCAATATAAACTTCAGAGTTTTTACTTTCAAAAGTTATAATTTTGTGTTATATAGTTTATATTAGGGTGATAAAATTAGCAACCGAGGTATACGCGCAGGACTTGTAAACTGAAATGGAGGGAGTATTGTTTTTCTGAATTAAGCTTGATGAAAAATTGCTCAAATATTCAACACACCTGAAAGCACTAGTACGAGGTAGAAGTAGCAAGGAAAGCGTAGGATAGGGGGAAGGCAGCACGGCGTCTCACTCGGATTCGTCCTAGACGTGCGATGGTTTATTCGTTGAGGTCGAGAGGCATCAGGATGCGCTTGTCGCACAGCGCCTCTATGGGCTCAGCCTGTAGCAAGAGCATCCACCGACGACTGGTTTTGATCTGTAATAGGTTCTTTATTACACCCTAATTCTGCTCAGGTTGTACGTGCAGATGGGCATTTGCTACATCAGTAGTTGCTGTGAGCTCCGGTACGTATAGGTTTCGCCACACTAGTGTCAGCACCACAGAACACACAATATCTGCTTAGCATGTTCAGCAACTTATTTACTAGTTATACCACAGTGCCTTTAACAACAGAATAAAATTTTAGAACAGGCAAGCGCACCATTATTTGTTCCTTAGGACTGTGAATGGAAGCATAATTTTGGTAATCAATGGGTAACTGCAATTTCTGAAACCGGCATGAAAATGCGTCGAGTTTTCCACCATATATAGCTTCCAAATCAACAACCAGAAATATCTCATCTGTACTGTCTGTCACGCAGCTGAATAATACTGCCCCGTGGGCGATGATCAGTAAAATGCATTGCATTCCACATCTCAGAATCATATTAGTCTGACTGTGCATCTGATAGCAGGGTACTTTTACAAGCCAAAAAGGCCAAAAAGGCCAAAAACAATATTCAGCCAGGGTACTTCCACATCTCAGTCTTCCCGGTAGAGAACTCAAAAAGGAGTGCAACAGACTAGTAAAACTAGTTACCAGACCTTCATGGCCTCATTCTTACCTTCTCAGTTCACCGCAAAATTATGAAGAACTAATAAGTAAACTAGTACCACACCCTTAGCAGCTCAAAGTAAACATGTCGATGTGAAATAGCACCAGCATCAGTACCATGATCAAAAACTAAAACCTCTCATGCCATAACTCGAGAAGCGATCCAGCACTTGTCATGCCTCAACACACAGAAGGGATCCTCCACTGACAAGTCAATGGCGTTCTGAAAGGTCCAGCAAGGGGAGGCAACGTAAACATAAATAATATTACTGCCACTGCTTCCACCTGATGGCGCATTGCCCTCACCAACGGATCCTGACACCGGACCTTCCTCCATTACCACACCATCACTGCCACTACTTCCACCTGATGACACATTGCCCTCGCCAGCAGAACCTGACATAGGGCCTCCCTCCACTACCACATCATCACTGTCAGCACAATCGATGCCCAGCGTCTTAAGCACCTTCGCCTTCTTCAAGATATAACAAAGAAACAAGTACTCACAGTCCAGACCCTGGTATCTATGGAAGACGAATGTCTTCAGATGAGATTCAAGGCAATCGCAAGAGCCCAGGGACTTCCAGAACTCAGCACAACCGACACTATCAGGTGAACTGGGTCGAATGGACTGGATAGCAAAAACACAATGTTAGAGTTTAGCATATCAATCTTCAAATTACACCAAAAATACTACTAGAAGTGCTAGAACAGATATCTACAACATCAATCTGGAATTTATAACAATGAACAACTAGCACTTGAATAAGCTGATATCCACATTATCATCTTGAATCGCAATTGATAAACAAGTATAGGGACGAACAGATATCGATATGACATGGGTACTACCATGACGTGAAGCGTCTCGAGGCGAGGAAAGCATCTGAGCAGAGTGTCCAGCATCTTGACCTCCATGTCGTGCGAAAACCGCACCTTGACAGCCAGCATCTTCAAACTTGGCAGCATGGCCCTAGCTCTCACATTCATACCAGCCTGCCATTGAGGCAAATTAAACACCATGAGAAATTCGATTGGATACACAGTCACCTAATGAGTGTTAAGTGCAGACCACAGAAGTTACAAGACCCAGTTACCCTGATGACAATGCCACCAATCTCGAGCGCGTGGATCTGGAGGTCCAAGAAGCCGAGCACCTCCAGCCTAGGTGCGTTGACAATCCTAACGGGCCTCCGATCGGAAATGCTATGGAAGAGCAGGCGCTCCAGGCAAGGTGCATCCTCGACGATGATTTCATTGAAACCGCATCTCCATTCCATCATGACGCGGAGGCTGCTGGACCTGATACGGAGGCGTGAACCGCAGCTGTACGCCATGGCAAAGGAGAGGATTCTCAGCTTGGAGCAGTGCGCGAGCAAGGCATCGACATCCCTGTCCTCGATGATGGAGTGAAAAAGGCCGAGCTCATGGAGGTTGGGAAATGCGGGCTGGTGGGCGGCAGTGTCTGGGAAGCGCCAGAAGCCGATGTAGAGGCGGGTGAGAGAGCCACAGCTGAGGATGTCGTCGGGGAGCGGCATGTCGAGCGGCCAGGGTCGGTTGAAGAGGATGAGGTCCTGGACGTTCTTGGCGGCGAGGCTGGCGACCAGGCGCTCGAGCGCGTACTCCTGCCGGTGGAAGGAGGTGTGGGTGACGCGCACGGCACGGACGGGGCCGGGGTGAGCGGCCACGCAGCGCGAGAGGGCACGCACGGCGTGCCTGTCGGCGGCCCTGAGGTGGGTGTCGTCGACGAGGAGCGGGGTCGCCGCCCAGACGGAGCGCCAGCGGGTCGAGAGGACCATGGTGCGCGCGGCTTCGTTGGTGGGGAGGCAGGAGACGATGTTGGAGAGCAGGTCGTCCGGGAGACGGCTGATGTGGTCCTGGCCGTCACCATCCTGTGCCGCCGGATCGACAGCGGGCCCGTCGGCGGGGGCGGCGATGTCGTCATCGGAGGAGGTGAGGGAGAAGTGGTCGTCGTCGGAGTCGGAGGACTCGTCGGCGTCGGCGTCGGGCGCGGGGACGAAGGGTGGGGGCAGGAGGGAGATGAGGTAGGGGACGATGCGATCGATGCGATCCTGCGCGGACGGCCCCTCCAGTGCCAGAAGGCTGAAGTACGCCCCGATTTGGGCGTAGGTGACAAATACTTCTTCTCCTCCCCCTCCGGCGGCGTCCATGGCGGCGGATCCCGGCTAGGGTTTTGTCGGCGGGCACGAGGCGAGCAGGCTGAACGAATGGGGACTGGCGTGGGGTGCCGTGGACCGTGGTGGACTGGTGATAGTGGGCTCTGTGGTCTGACTAGTGTTGTGATTTGTGAACTTGTGGACCAAAATTTAAAATTCAAATTCATTCCATATATTGCAGATCAATCAAACAGATATATTCGAATTCTCAAAAAAAAATCAAACAGATATATTCAGCTGTGAACAGTTGTGACACAACTACTATTGACAGATGATTTTCTTTTTCTTTTTCTTGTGTATGTCAAAATCAGATTCATAATTATTAGGGGTTTATAATAGTCTACCTGTCGCGCCACTTTGCGAACTAGAGGCCGCACTATAGGAAGGGAGTTTTTATTATGTTTGAGATGCTTTATAGTTCCGGTAAATTTTTATAATATATCTGTTCATTTTCAAAAATGAAGGAAGGGAGATGTCGAGAATAATTTTCTCGCCACTCTATATCCAACTTTTCATTCAAATCACCGACAGGACAAGTCCTAACAAAACCAATCGGTGCTTACACTAATATATAAATTTGTGGCGCCACTGGGTATCTCCTTTTGTGTAGTGCAACCAAAATATAACTCTACCTAGTATTAAAAAATGGCAAGACTATCTTACCTAAGTACAATCCATTGCAAATGCAATAGATCTAATGTGGGCATATGTGGCCAATAACTTGCGCGATTCATTTCGTACCCACCAATGGCTGGTCTTCTTTTGTGGTGATATTCACTACATATCTACTACTGACTTCGCATTCATTTTGTGCAGTGCAGATAAAATCGATCCACATATGGAGAACATGGTTAACTTATTTGAAATCGAATGCAAGCAAACTTTATGAAATAAGCAATTAGTTAACCTTAAACTTGACTTAGTCCATGATGTGATTAGTGTTGGAAATATGCCCTAGAGGCAATAATAAAATGGTTATTATTATATTTCCTTGTTCATGATAATTGTCTGTTGTTCATGCTATAATTGTATTAACTGGAAACCGTAATACATGTGTGAATACATAGACCACAACATGTCCCTAGTAAGCCTCTAGTTGACTAGCTCGTTGATCAATAGATGGTTATGGTTTCCTGACCATGGACATTGGATGTCATTGGTAACGGGATCACATCATTAGGAGAATGATGTGATGGACAAGACCCAATCCTAAGCATAGCACAAGATCGTGTAGTTCGTTTGCTAGAGCTTTTCTAATGTCAAGTATCATTTCCTTAGACCATGAGATTGTGCAACTCCCGCATACCGTAGGAATGCTTTGGGTGTACCAAACGTCACAACGTAACTGGGTGGCTATAAAGGTGCACTACAGGTATCTCCGAAAGTGTCTGTTGGGTTGACACGAATCGAGACTGGGATTTGTCACTCCGTATGACGGAGAGGTATCTCTGGGCCCACTCGGTAATGCATCATCATAATGAGCTCAATGTGACTAAGGAGTTAGCCACGGGATCATGCGTTACGGTACGAGTAAAGTGACTTGCCGGTAACGAGATTGAACAAGGTATTGGGATACCGACGATCGAATCTCGGGCAAGTAACGTACCGATTGACAAAGGGAATTGTATACGGGATTGATTGAATCCTCGACATCGTGGTTCATCCGATGAGATCATCGTGGAACATGTGGGAGCCAACATGGGTATCCAGATCCCACTGTTGGTTATTGACCGGAGAGTCGTCTCGGTCATGTCTGCATGTCTCCCGAACCCGTAGGGTCTACACACTTAAGGTTCGGTGACGCTAGAGTTGTAGAGATATTAGTATGCGGTTAACCGAAAGTTGTTCGGAGTCCCGGATGAGATCCCGGACGTCACGAGGAGTTCCGGAATGGTCCGGAGGTAGAGATTTATATATGGGAAGTCCTATTTTGGCCACCGGAAAATGTTCGGGATTTTTCGGTATTGTACCGGGAAGGTTCTAGAAGGTTTTGAAGTGGGGCCCACCTGCATGGGGGGACCCACATGAACGTGGGTAGTGGGGGCAAGGCCCCACACCCCTGGTCAAGGCGCACCAAGATCCCACCTTAGAAGGAATAAGATCATATCCCGAAGGGATAAGATCAAGATCCCTAAAAAAGGGGGATAACAATCGGTGGGGAAGGGAAATGATGGGATTTCTTTCCCCCACCTTTGCCAACGCCCCAATGGACTTGGAGGGCAAGAAACCAGCCCCCTCCACCCCTATATATAGTGGGGAGGCGCATGGGAGCAGCACCCCAAGCCCTGGCGCCTCCCTCCCTCCCGTGACACCTCTTCCTCCCCGCTTGCGCTTGGCGAAGCCCTACCGGGATCCCGCTACTTCCACCACCACGCCGTCGTGCTGCTGGATCTCCATCAACCTCTCCTCCCCTCTTGCTGGATCAAGAAGGAGGAGACGTCGCTGCTCCGTACGTGTGTTGAACGCGGAGGTGCCGTCCGTTCGACGCTAGGATCATCGGTGATTTGGATCACGACGAGTACGACTCCATCAACCCCGTTCTCTTGAACGCTTCCACTCGCGATCTACAAGGGTATGTAGATGCACTCCTCCCCTCTCATTGCTAGCATCTCCTAGATTGATCTTGGTGACACGTAGGAAAATTTTGAATTTCTGCTACGTTCCCCAACAATTAGGACAATAGCACTCGGAACTTTTCCAGGTCATGTTCACCATTTACGATGCTTGCGGAGAAGAAATAAAAATTGTCAACTCTCTTGACTTCCTCGAGAAACGGGTGGTCGCGGCAAACCCAACAACTATGTTGGCTTCGTTGATGGTTGTGATCCTACAAAAATCCTCTTCACGAAACCTCAAATCCATAACCAAGTTTTTTTGTGCACTGCAACTAAAATTTATATCTATGTCAAGAAAATAGTTATTATCTACTTTTCAGCTAATGTAGAGGTATATAGAACGCACAAACCTCAGATAACAAAATGAACCATAATTTTTTACATCAAAGGCACAACTGCTATGGCTAGCACGAGTTAAATAAATCAAGTTATTCTTCAACACATATTAGCCAAAGCTAACCATGCATTAGTTATGTGTAAGGGCAGCAAGTTTCATCATCATTCTACTGCCTGGCCCAACACCATTAGAATAGTTTGACTTAACTGTAAATTTTTAATAGATTTCTATAAACACTAGCTAACCCTAAAAAATCCATAAGCATACAACATCTAACCCTACAAAAATGCATCGATATGAAGGTTGGTCACACAGAAAATCCTGAAATTGCTATATTGTAAGAAGCAATGGAGCTCACTACTATGGTCATCGCCCCAACCGAAGAACAAGGCAACACATGCCAATTCTATGACCGAGCATGATGGCGCGGGAGACCCGATGTCCGACTAAAAGGCAGATTGCATGGAACCAGAAATGGTCGAATAGAGGCGACGCCTCACGGACGTCGAGGCGATGCACGGAAAGAAAGCGCCGCTCGGGACGATATGGGAGCGACTGTGTAAGGATGGTGCGTCCGCGACGAGTGTCTGCGGGCGAGTCGGATAGGGCACCATCGGAACGGATCAATGGCTGTATACAATGAAAACTAAGCGGAGAGGAGCTCATCGGCGCTAGCAAGAGTTGGGAATCGAGGATGTGCAATGGATTATAAGAGGCAGCGAACACCACAACACCGAGCGACCAAAGAAAGATGTTCAACCATGAATGAACAACACAGACATATCAAATATAGCAGTCGATGAGTGATTACCTTCCTTCCATTTTGGTCATCGGAACATATGATCACTGACCGGTCATTTTTAGACTAGACTGTGAGAACATCCAACCAAGCCCAAAAAACTATATCATTGATGCCTTTGGAATGGCAGGTTAGTGTTGTCCCTCATCATTGAAGCTAGGCCAGGCACCGCTTAACGATGAGGCATCAGTGCTATTCAGCTATGCAGTAGTGATTAGAGTAGTTTTAATGCAACAAAACCATCCTTTAGCATTTGTGAGCGAAGATTTGGGCCCGAGGAACAGAGCCTTGTCAGCGTATGAGAAGGAATATGTGGCTTTTTGATAGCACTAGAACAATGGAGATCTTACTTGCAAATTCGGAATTTTCTGATAAGAAAACTGACCAAAAAAGTTTTTCTAGCTTGAAATAAAATATTACATACACCCTAGAAATAGAAGGCACTCACTAAATTGTCGAGTCTTGATTATCAGATTGTATACAAGTAAGGTACAAGGAACCCTGCCACTTATGCATTATCTAGGAGGCCTCAAGGTGAGTTACAAGTCCTGAATGTCACTAGTTTACAACCTGCCTAGCTTTATGAGGTTATTGCCTCTTATGAGCAAGATGCTAAGGTTCGTGAAATTCTTCAGCAATTAGTTGTGCCACCAGATTCTCGTCCTCCTTAACAGCACATCAATGGATTGCTCAGCGACAAGGATTGTATTGGGATTGGAGCTGCCCCTGAGTTATCAGAATTGCGCATGCTTTTCATGCCTACCCTGTTGAAGGTCACCTTGGTTTCCCAATGACTTACAAGAGAGTTCACTCCCTGTTTAGGTGCACTCGGACAAAAGTTTTCATCAAGATTTTTTTCTTTCAAAATTGCATGATTTGTCAACAAAAAGCAAAACTTGAGCATGTCAATTACCCATGATTGCTATCTCCCTTGTGAGTACCTCAAAAAGCTTGGGAAACTATCACTATGGATTTGAATATATGGTCTACCACACTCTGCACATTATGACCACATTATGATTGTTATAGATAAGTTTACTAAGTACATGCAATTTATTTTTGTTAAACTTCCATATAATGCCGAGAAGATTGTTGATCTCTTTCTGGAAAATGTGTATACAACGTGCCCAGATTCATTGTTTCATATAGGGATCCTGTGTTCACAAGTGCATTTTGGCAACATTTGGACAAAAGGACAGGGGTTGAGCTAAGCATGAGTACTGCTTACCATCCTGAAACTGATGGACAAACTAAAAGAGTTAATCAAGTGGAATGCTTTCTCAGGTGTTTCATTGTGTTCACCCCAATAAATGGATAAAATGGCTCTCATTGTGTGAATTTTGGTATAACACCAACTGGCATTCTTCCTTAAACAAGTTTCCGTATTAAGTTTTGTATGGACACAATCCTAGTTACCTTGGAATTACTCTTTCTAATACAATGGCGCCAGTGGATTTGCGACAATGGTTGGATGATAGAGAAGTGGCAAATCAGCATGTCAGACAACTCTTGTTGAGAACTCAGCAAAGGATGAAAGCCCGTGCTGATAAGCATAGAATTGAAATAGAGGTTTATGAGGGTGATGAAGTATTTTTGAAATTGCAGCCCTATGTGCAAACTTCAGTTGCCCATTTTTCAAATCACAAGCTTGCCTTTAATTATTATGGTCCTTATCCTATGACTAGGAGAGTTGGAGAAGTGACCTACAGATTACAACTACCTAGCTACCTGACACTAGCAAGACCCATCTGGTGTTTCATGTTTCCCAATGAAAGAAGTGTACAGGGCCTCCACTCCAGGTACAAAAGAAATTACCCTCTTTCATTTCACCGTTTTAAGTTCTCGTCAGAATCCTGCAACAGCGAGTTCGACGAGCTACTATGGCCCAAGAACTTGTTGAATGGAGTGATGTAGCACCTCAAGAATCAACTTGGGAAGACATGTATTCTCTCAAAGAGACATTTCCACATGCGTCGGCTAGGAGGCAAGCAGTTACTCAAGAACAGGGGATCCCAACTGCTCTACTGATGGCAACAAGATAACATACAAGCGGGAAGTACCAAATTCAAGTCGTGGGCTTAAAGACCCATATGGTGTTTCATGTTTCCCTACGAAAGAAGTGTATGAAGTCCCCACTCCAGGTACAAAAGAGAAGGGCCCTCTTCCATTTCACCATTTCAAGTTCCTGTCAGGATCCTACAATGGCGAATTCGACGAGCTGGCAATCGTACTGTGGGCCAAGTACTTGTTGAATGGAGTGATGCATCATGCATCACTGCAATAGTCAACTTGGGAAGACATGGATTCTCTCAAGCAAACATTTCCATGGATTCGGCTTGGGGGGGGGGGGGGGTTCTAGCGGCTACTCGAGAATGGTGGGGATCTCAGCAGCTCTATTGACAACAACAAAAGAACATACAAGCGGGGAATACCAAATTCAGCTCATGGGCTTAAAGACCCCTGGTGTTCCATGTTTCCCATTGAACGAAGTGTATGCGGCCTCCACTCGAGGTACAAAGAGATTTGCCCTCTTTCACTTCACCGTTTCAAGTTCCTGTCAAGATTCTGCAACCGTGAGCTCGGCGAGATGAGATGGCAATCATACTCTGGCTCAAGTCACTGTTAAATGGGTTGACGCATCACCTCAAGAGTCAACTTGGGAAGACATGGATTCTCTCAAGCAAACATTTCCACGTGCACGACGGGGGGGCATGCAACTACTTAAGAACGAGGGGGTGCCATCACCTCTACTAACGACAACAAGAGAACAAACAAGCTGAAAATGTCAAATTCAACTTGTGGGCTTGAAGCACGACCCACTCGTCATCGCCACCTCCCCTAGTGGCTTGCAAGCCCGAACTGGACCCGTTAATCAGGTGTAATAGCTTACGCTTAAATACATAACCAGGGACCTCCTACATGGCCTCGTACGTGCCAGAAGCCACGGAGCGCGCACCCTCCCCGCTCTTACGAGCGCACTCATGGGCCGGCCCATGTGTGGGGCGGCGAGCCTCTTGTTTTTTTTTTGCTTTTTGTTCTGTTTTAAGTTTTTTCATTTTTAGAAATAATTCAGGATTTAAAAAAAGTTGCAAATTGTTGAATCTTTTGTGAATTCAAAAATTGTTCATGACTTCAAAAACGTTCGGGAAATGATAAATGCTCACGGATTCAAAAAATGTTTGTGATTTCAGAAAAAAATGGTTGTCTATTCAGAAAATGTTTACAACTGAAAAATGTTCATGAATTTATAGAAAAATGTTTACAATATTCAGAAATCGAGAATTTCAAAAAATGTTCCCATATTTCAAAAAAATGTTCACAAAATTCAAAAAATATTTGCTGTGTTAAGAAGTCTTAATGAACTCAAAATTATTTGCCAAAAACAAAAATGCTCCTGAATTCCAAAAATTGTTCCCAAATCTCAAAAAATGTTCACATGTTCCAAAAATGTACGCAATTTCAAGAAATGTTTGTGATTTTAATAAATGTTCAGGAGTTTATATAAATGTTCACAATTTCACAAAAAATGTTCACCATTTCAAAAAAATCATGAATTTGAAATGATGTTCACTTTTTCAAAAAATATTTTCGAATTTGTAAAAAAATGTTCGTCTATTCGAAAAATGTTCATGATTTTTTTTAAATGTTCGCGAATCTATAAAAAATGTTCAGGAATTTGAAATTTGTTCACAATTTCAATAAATGTTCACGAGTTCAAAGAATGTTCGGATTGAGAAGATGTGTTCGGCAATTTGAAAGATGGCCGAAAATAAAGAAAAATAAAATCAGAACAGTAAATATAAGCAAAAACAAAAACAAAAAAGTAAACAAAGAAAAAGAAAGAAAAAACTGAGAAAAAAAACGGTTCTAGGAAGGTTCTGGAACCTTCCCAAACCGGTGGGTAGGAATAGCGAAATGACCGACCCAAAAAGGAGCAGACGCTGTAAGGGGGTACGCGCCAGCTAGTTATTTGGTGACCTACGCGCCAAATAGGAGTGGCGTACAACCAGTACGTGTGCTTGGTATTAGCTTCAAAAAATTCGTGACTCTGTGTGGGCGGTTGGGTGAATTATCCAGCGAGAAATTCAATTCAAAGTGATTCGTGAGTAAGGAGAGAGCTAGATCCTTACAAGTGACGACTGCTTTTGATCTGTAATGGGTTCTGTACACCCTAATTTTTCCTTCCGAAGGTTTACACCTTAATTCTGCTCAGGTGCTACGTGCAGACGGGCTGTTACTACATCAGTAGTACGTACTCCATAGTACATAGCTATTGGTTTCGACATACAAAGTGGCGCTGTGGCAGCACCTCACAACACTCTTGGTCTGCTTAAAATGCTGGGCAACTCATTTATACTGCCTGTAGCGACCGAGTAAAACTGGAAACAGGTAGTAGCCACACCATATCGTTGCTGTTACAACTGTCAACACAGGCATAATTTTGGAAAACAATGACAAACTACAAATTCCGAGCGCGGCCTGAAAACGTGTGGATTTTTCCGGCATAGCTACCGAATCAACAACAAAACGGCTTCGTCTGTATTTGTTCGTCACCAATATTGTTGTCCCGTGGGCGAGGATCAGTCAACTACTACATTGCATTCCAAGAACTATGTTAATTCATCAACTTAGCAGCAAAAGCACAGATGCGAAATAACATCAGGATGTCAGTAGAGAAAATAATTCCACCCAGGTGTTGTTAAGTTCTTCTCTTCTCTGGCCGTTGCCAGGATCCATGGATGAGATAATCCATCGACGTCAAACTGGCGAGATGAATGAATACTTCTATCTTTTTTTCACCCATCATGATAATAAATGAACAAACGTTTATTTTCTCATGAGCGTGATAACATCAGTATCGCGAGAACTAAAGCAAAAAAAAAAAAACTCATCGTTTTCATTTCTTTCATTACAAACCCAAATACAAGGGCACTTTGGGAATATATTTGTTTCTATTACTTGTGAACCCCAGTTCCTTAAGTAAGTTCTATCCTATATAGGAGTACTTTACAAGAAGCCATCATCATCTCTTGGGCAGCAGAAAGTCCAAGCTCTGGAAATGGCCTCATCATCTGCTGATCATTGGAACCTACTAATCTTTCTTTTCGGATTCTATAACTCCCGAACGTCAGAATTTTAAAAGTCGCCTCCGAACGTCCTCTAGACCAGTGGATAGGAGCACGAATCCTAAAGATTGGATTGCTGACACGTCAGCTCTGGAAATCGTTCGGGGAGGAGTTCCATCACCCCGAACCTTATCTTCTCCCCCACCGCATTAGCTTCTGCCTTGTTTATCCACTCCCACCTCCCCGACAGTGAGGCGGAGGCCATGCCGCCGCGGCCGCTGCGGCGGGCGTCCAGGCCGGCCCCTCCGCGTGCTCCTCGCCGACGCTGGGGCACCAGACGCGTTTTCCGTTCCGTCTTGGGCATAGCCGAGCGCCAGCCGGCTCAACCGGCTCGAGGTGTCAGGTCGCACCGCCGCAACAGGCGTCCATGGCGGCCCCTCCTCGTGCTCCTCGCCGACGACGGGGCACCATGACGCCGTGTTCTCCGTTCCGTCTTGGGCGTAGCCGAGCGCCGCCTGCTCGCCCGCGCCACCGCGGCGGGCGTCGAGGACGCCTCCATTCGAGCGCTCCTCGCTGACGACGAGCACCAGACCGCCGGTTTTCAGGGTCCAGGCCGAGAGATCCTGCAGCCACGCCCGAGCTGCGCAGCTCGCCTCCAACCCTGCAGCAGCCGCTACCTTGCCGCGCGACCGGTGAGGCCCCGCCACGACCTCCTACTTTCGTCTTCTCCAGCTTCCTGCTCTCTCACTCCTTGCGGCAGCTAAGCTTTTCAGAGGAGGAATCTTTGATGGTGAACTACGAGGTCAGGGGAAAAGTAGCCAACAGCTCGAGCGGTGCGCTCGATTCATGTCGCCGTCGCAGGACCACTGGTCCTTCGGGAGGCGGCGAGGCAGACGGGAGGCAGGCGTGGTAGGCGCAGCAAGCCTTTGCGGCAGTTGCAGGCACGGCTAGTAATTTCAGGTTCTGCACACACTCAATCCATCCTAGTTTAGCTATCAAAATTTTCTTCAATGTGCGTGTGCACTTATTGAGAGAGGTTGTACCTTTCAATCTAGCTGTAGATGGGGCCATGGCAAATTTAGTATAAGTTTGTTCAATCCCATGGCAATTTTCTAACAAAATCTACCCTTTATCATGGCGATTACATATTACTTTGTTGGAAGTTCATGGAATTTGTTCATACCTTGGCAAATTTGTATCTGGTCGCATGGAAAATTCTATAACAAAAAATGATGGCCATGTCAACCATAGCTTCAAGGTGTGTTTTGCCATGCCAACTTGAAGCTTAGGTGTTTCCATGACGGCAACATTTGTGTTGTGTCTTTTTTGCCCTATTTATCTGAAGAATGTTGCCATGGCAATTACATTTTTGTTTGAGAACATGGCAACTTTGGTGTTCTAACTTTTTCTTGCCATGGCAAAATTTATTATCTTTTTTTAAAACAGGGCAAACTTGCCATGGCAACTTTGCTATGTTCAAGAACATGACAAAGTTATGGATGTTCAAAAACATGGCAAACTTGCCATGGCAAACTTAAAATGTTTTTGGCAAATGTATTGACGGGGCATGGCAATTCTAGTTCACGGGGCATGGCAAAAATACCTTTATTCACAGCCAAAAGTGAGATTTTTTCTACGTTTTTCTTGCCATGGCAACTTTACTTTAATGGCATGTCAAATTTTACTTTATTTTTTTGACATGGCAAGTTTATTGTATAGAGCATGACAATTTTAATTTAAATATGATGGCAAATTTACATTTCCACACATTAATTTTTTTAATATGTAGCATGGCAAATATACTTGTGTAGCCATGGCAATTTTTAATTTATTTCCATGACAAAATTACACCATTTTTGCCATGGCAAAAATTACTTCATTTTTTTGCCACAGCGTACTTTTAATGACATGGCAAATTTTAGTTTTTTTTTCATGGCAAATTTATTGTAAAGAGCATGGCAATTTTAATTTAAATATGATGGCAAATTTACATTTTCCGGAACATGACAAATTTTTACTATGTAGCATGGTAAATATATTTGTATTCCCATGGCAATTTTTAATTTATTTTCCATGGCAAAATTTAATCCATTTTTTGCCATGGAAAATTTTACTCCATTTTTGCCATGGCAAAAATACTTCTATTCACATGGCAAATTTTAGTTTAACTTGCCATGTGAAAATTTCCTGCTTTTTTACATTTGTATATTGAAAGATGGCAAAGTTAAGATATTTTGATCCATTGATATAGCATTGCTCAGATTTTTATACATGCCCAATGACAATTTTTGTAGAAATCTTTTTTGTTCTATCTGATATTTCCATTTTTTTTTGTGTTTCCATAATATCATAGCAAACTTTTTCCACACTCAGTTGTAATGAAGTCTGTATGAACATCATGGCAAATCATGTAATTTTTTAATATACCCTTTTTCATGATTATATGCTAGTTTTGTTCATTAGAGCATGGCAACTTTTTGTCACGTACTATGGATTTTCTAGATTCACGTACGTTCTCTCAGGTGCTTCTTCTTCCAGCAGGCGTCACCTGCGAGTCTCCCATCTCTTCTCTCGGTCATGAGTCAATCAAGCTCACCACCAGGGAAAAATGGTATGCGCTCGTCTATGGCCTATCCTTAAATATTTGTCCAGTCTGATGAATGCAATACGTACTGCTGCAAGGGGCGGCATATTGAATATACTCCGTTCTGATCTTCCAAGCAGTAGATGTCAACGTTGGATGGGACGAGGGCAGCGATTAGTTTCCAGTGATCTTCCAAGCTTCTAGGTCGTGTCCTCGTATGCCTATTAATTAGGTTGTGTCTTTCAAACCATAGAAGGTGTAATTGCAGAACTACATATATCAACAACTAGATCACATGATTTGTTATCAAATTCCCAATATCGCTGCCACCGCCTGCTTGTTGTCATCTGCCGCCTTCAGGAAGCACTGTTGGTTGATCGTTCTATCTCCTCTGTGTCCAAATTTGAGTAAACGGTGATGCTGCAATGGCCGGCTTGCCGCAAGCAAGCACCATCTTCCATGGCACCAATACATCGTTTCTCTATTATTAATATGGTCTGATTGGGTAACGCCCTAATGCATTATTTAGTAGCAATTGTAGTTACATGTGGTTTACTAATAGAGATCTGATCTTTATCCCAGTTTAGATGTATTTGTCTAGATAAAAATAAATAGAAAGAAAGAATAGAACATAATGCTATTTTCAAGCCATTTTCTTCAAGTCTGAACGTTGTGCGCTAATGATCTGAATTCAACGTGCTAATCATATGATCATATACGTACTGCTAGAGCTAAATTTACACCCACATTTGCAAAACATGCGTTTTTTTCTCTTATATTAATTATTATTTGTGCAACTATTACAGAACATACATTGCAATTTTATGTGAGAATTGATATGCAGGCGGCGACGGCTACATCTGCAACTGCGGCGCGATGAAGATGGGCGGCGTCGGCTGCCACTGCGGCTCCTACCTACTATCCAAATCCAAAGGAAATGAACTAAATAGGCCACAAAGGGAGATGGTGATGTACAAGATCTCTAAGATAGGGCGCGAATTACCTGTGTTTGTGCAGAAGATGACGAAAAATGATATACTGAGTCCAAACCTGGTGAGTTCATAACTTCAGATACCACGCGCAATATGTATAAAGCTCGCAAATTTAGAACCATTTTTCTTGCTGAATTAATCGTCCGCCTGATACCCGGTCTCCATCTTGACGCGCTCTTTTCTGAACAGTATTTTTGCAAGGCATATGTTTCGAGGTGTCTCCCGCGCCAACAAGAGGGCAACCAAATAATACCTCTCAAAGTTTTGCTGGAAGGTATGCAGATGGACGCAAAGCTGGTCTTCACGAAATATTCCCATGGGACGTGGCCTACTATATATCGAAAAGACTGGAAGAAATTGATCGAAGATGCCGGGATGAAGGCGGGAGACATCTGCCTCTTCCAAGTTGTAGACAGGAGCAGCAGCGGGCTCACGATGATGGTCCATATGATCCGCAAGTCGGAAATGCTGGTAATAGCCTTAGTCTTGGAGGGCCGTATAAACCATTTTTTCTTGTGCATGTGCGACATTTTGCCTTTTAGTAGAATTCATATATATTATATTGTGCCTCACTCAATTCATTCTGCTAGCATTACATCCCTCTTACTGCCTATCTATATATATATATATATATATATATATATATATATATATATATATATATCAGTTGTGCTAACATTTCAATCTGCTGTGTGCTGCTAGCCTCGCAAGGAAGGAAGCACCAGCGTCGAGGCCAGCGAGCCTCGCGCGGAGGAGACACGCTTGGCCCAGCCGGGAGGAGACGCCGGCAAGCCTCGCGCGGAGGAGACCCACTCCTCCCCGGCGGGAGGATACGTCGGCAAGCCTCGCGCTGAGCCCTCCGGAGGGAGCGACAGCGACAGCCGCCCCCATCTGAATGTGAAGAGGAGTCTCTCGCCTTCACCTGGCGAGTAAGTACCCGCGTCTTACTTTCTGCTTCGTGATCTTTGTTTCCTACCTCTTGAAACCGGGAGCTGAGCCCCCGTGCCATGCAGGTCCCTTCAAAAGGAGAAGAAGATGCAGTTAGGGGCCACGACGTCCACCGAGTCCTCAGCGAAGGCGCCCGCTGAGGAGACCCATGCGCCCCTGTCGAGCCCTGAGGGGCGTGAGGAGATGGCCCGCCATGTTGAGGCGGCGACGGGGCAGACGGTGACCGAGGATGATTGTGTGACTTCGCAGCCGCACCAAGACTTGCCTCCCCCAGCTGGGAGGAACGAGCTTCGCAAGGGAAGGGGCCTCCGGAGGTGAGGAGGTGCCTCTAAAGGCGCGACGAGCCCCCAGCACAAGCCCACAGACGTGAAATAACATCAGGATGTCAGCGAAAGCACAGACGTGAAATAACAATTTTGCATCTGATAGTAGGGTACTACTTTTACAAGTCAAAAAGGCCAAAACAATTTTCAGCCCGGGTACTTCCACATCTCAGAATCACATTTGTCTTCCCCAATAGAGAACTCAAGAAAGACGATTGGCTTAGTCAATCAATCGATACGTGCTTCCATAGCCTGATGCACTTGCGTTTGTCTCGACCACGGCAGCAGATACTTGCTTCCATTGACGATTGTTTTTGATCTGATCTGTAATGGGTTCTTTACACCCTAATTCTGCTTCAGGTGATACGTGCAGATGGGGAGTTGCTACATCAGTAGTTACTGTGAGCTCCAGTACGTACGTGCTCCATACTCCATAGCTATTGCTGCCTCTGTGATAGCACCTCACAACACTCTTGGTCTGCTTAAAATGCTGGGCAACTCATTTATACTGCCTGTAGCGACCGAGTAAAACAGGAAACAGGTAGTAGCCACACCATATCGTTGCTGTCACAACTGTCAACACAAGCATAATTCTGGAAAACAATGGCAACTACAAATTCTGAACTCGGACTGGAAACACGTGGACTTTTCCGCCATAGCTACCGAATCAACAACAAAACGGCTCCGCCTGTATTTGTTCATCAAGGATATTATCATCCCGTGGGGCGAGAATCAGTCAACTACATTGCATTCCTGGAACTATGTTACTAATTTATCAGCTTAGCAGCAAAAGCACACACGTGAAATAACATCAGTAGAGATAGATTGTGAATCTGATAGTAGGGTACTTTTACAGGCCAAAAGGCCAAAACAATAATCAGCCAGGGTACTTCCACACCTCAGAATCACATCAGTCTTCCCCAATAGAGAACTCAAGAAAGAGTGCAACATACATACTAGTAAAACTAGCTTCCAGACCATCATGGCCTCATTCTACCTTCGCAATTCACCGCAAAATTATGCAGAAGTGCAGAACTAATAAGTAAAGTACCAAACCCTTAGCAGCTCAAAGTAAACATGTCGATGCGAAATACCATCAGCATGAAAAACAAAAACTACTCATGCCTCAGCTCGAGAAGCCCTCCAGGCCCTGGCACGCCTCAACACACAGAAGGGATCCTCCACTGACAAGTCAATGGCGTTCTGAAAGCTCCAGCTAGGGGAGGCGGGGCAAACGTAAATGACATCACTGCCAGTGCCTCCGCCTGATGGCGCATCGCCCTCACTAACGGAACCTGACACGGGACCTCCCTCCATTACCACATCATGGCTGCCAGTGCTTCCACCTGATGACACATTGCCCTCACCAGCAGAACCTGAGACAGGGCCTCCCTCCACTACCACATCATCACTGCCACTACTTCCACCTGATGGCGCATTGCCCTCGCCAACAGAACATGACATCCGGCCTGCCTCCGATACCACATCATCACTGTCTCTACAAACCATTCCCAGCGTCTTAAGCACCTTCCCATTCTTCAAGATGTAACCGAGGAACAACAGCTCACAGTTCAGGCCCTGGAATCCGTGGAGGACGAGCGTCTTCAGATGTGATTCGAGGCAATCGCAAGAGCTCTGAGACTCCCAGAACTCAGCAGAATGTACACCATCAGGTGAAGTGGATTGAATGGACTGAAATTGAGCAAAAAGAAACAATGTCAGCGTTTAGCATATCAAACTTCAAATTACACCAAAATACAATTACAAGTGCAAAGAACAGATATCTACAATATCAATCTGGACAATATAGCAATTAACTAGTACTGGAATAAGCTGGTATTCATATTATCATCTTGAATCACCATCGATAGACAAGTATAGGGAAGGTATCAAAATGCCATATTATCGATAAACAAGTATAGGGAAGATAACAAGTGCTAGAACGAATATCGTATCTGAGTAATGCTACACACACAGGGGCTTTACGGGATAATTAAATTATTAAAGATTAATGGATGTGATTTAGTTAAGTAGGACGGGCCCCACCAGTTAAATTCAGGGGGGCGGGGAGGCAATTAAATTAGGCCACGTTCTTCAGCCCGTGAAGTTCGTTGAAACATCCCCGTGAATCTAGTATCATCGTATTGACAGTATCAATCTGTAATACTCCCTCTGTTTACTAATATAAGACGTTTGGCAGTTTAACTTGAACTGCCAAAACATCTTACTATATTAATGAACAGAGGTAGTATATAGCAATGGGCAACTAGCACTTGAATAAGCTGACATCCATATTATCGTCTTGAATGGCAATTGATAAACAAGTGCAGAGATGAACAGATATCGATATGGCGTACCATGATGTGAAGTGTCTCGAGGCGAGGAAAGCATCTGAGCAGGGTGTGCAGCATCTTGACCTCCATGTCGTGCGAAAGTCACACCTTGACAGCTAATATCTTCAAACTTGGCAGCATGGCGCTAGCTCTCACACTCATCCCAGCCTGCCATTGAGGCAAATTATTAAAAAAAATGAGAGAGAAATTTGTTTGGTCGCACAGTCACGTAATGAATGCTAAGTGCAGATGACAGAAGTTACAAGAAGCAGTTACCCTGATGACAATGCCACCAATCTCGAGAGCGTGGAGTTGAAGGTCCAAGTAGCCGAGCACCTCCAGCCTAGGGGCGTGGACAATCTTGACGGGCCTCCGGTCGAAAATGCTTTGGAAGAGCAGGCGCTCCAGGCAGGGGGCATCCTCCACAATGATTTCATCGAAGCTGCATCCCCATTCCATCACGGCGCGGAGGCTGCTGGACTTGATGCGGAGGATCGAACGGCTAATGTACGCGATGGCGACGGAGAGGATTTTCAGCTTGGGGCAGTGCGCGAGCAAGGCATCGACTTCTCTGTCCTCCATGATGGAGTGGAAAAGGCCGAGCTCTTCGAGGTTGGGGAAGGCTGGCCGGAGGGTGGTGGTGTCTGGGAAGTGCCAGCGCCAGACGCCTATGTAGAGGCGGGTGAGGGAGGCACAGTCGAGGATGCTGTCGGGGAGCGGCATGTCGAGCGGCCAGGGGCGGTTGAAGAGGATGAGGTCCTGGATCTTCTTGGCGGCGAGGCTGGCGATCAGGCGCTCGAGTGCGTGCTCCTGCCGGTGAAAGGAGGTGCGGATGAAGCGCACGGCACGGACGGGGCCGGGGTGAGCGGCCACGCAGCGCGAGACGGCACGCACGGCGTGGAAATCGCGGGGCCCGTCGGCGGCCCTGAGGTGGGCGTCGTCGACGAGGAGCGGGGTCGCCGCCCACACGCAGCGCCAGCGGGTGGAGAGTACCATGGTGCGCGCGGCTTCCTTGGTGGGGAGGCGGGAGATGATGTTGCAGAGCAGGTCGTCCGGGAGGCGGCTGATGTGGTCCTGGCCGTCGCCGCCCTGCACGGCGGGCCGGTCGGCGGCGGCGGGGGCGGCGTCCTCGGAGTCGGAGGAGGTGAGGGAGAAGTGGTCGTCGTCGGAGTCGGAGGACTCGTCGGCGTCGGCGTCGGGCGCGGGGACGAAGGGCGCGGGGAGGAGGGAGATGATTTGGGAGACGATGCCGTCCATGCGGTCCTGCGCGGACGGGCCCTCCAGTGCCATGTTGTTGAAGTACGCCTCGATTTGGGCGTAGGTGACAAATTCTTCTTCTCCTCCCCCTGCGGCGGCGTCCATGGCGGCGGAGGCCGGCTAGGGTTTGTCGGCGGGCGGGAGGAAGGGAGAGACCTCACCTCCGCGAGAGGAGCAGGCTGAACAAATGGGGACTGGTGTGGGATGCCGTGGACCGTGTAGACTGGCTGTACGGCGGCTCTTTGGTCTGACTACTGTTGTGAACTTGTGGACCAAATTTAAATTTCAAATACATTCCATGTATTGGAGTTCAAACAGATAAATTCAGCTGTGGACAGTTGTTGACAGTGTCCCAGCGGCCTCTCGCCACGTCGGTTCTCGGTCCGATGGGCCGGGCCAAGGACCCCTTTGCCAGTTCCGTCCCAGGCTACTTCAGCGGGGCCATCACATGAAAATTCCAGAAGACTTAGAGCATCTCCAATAGATGGTCCAAAATTTGGCGGTCCAAAACCGGAGATGTAAAATTTGGACCGCAAAAAAATGCGTTTTGGAGCTTCGAAAAAAGCTCAACTCCAACAGATGGTCCAAAAGAGTAACTCCAACAGATGGTCCAAAATGAAGATGTAAAATCGCCTGGATCGTCTTCTTCAACCTCGGGACGTCGGCCGCCTTCGTCAAATCCGTCGCCATCAAGCTCTCCCCGACCTCCCCGAGCGCGCCATCCTCCCCGTGATGAGCTCCTCTCCCAATCCCCTTATTTTCCCCCTTCGATCGGTGTCGTTTGCCACCGCTCCCGTGCTGGTCCGTGGTCGCCATGGCCAGAGCCCGAGCTCCCCTGTACGTGCTCCTTTGCCGGCCAGCAGCGACAGAGGCGGGCAGCAGCCGACGCGAACACCATGAGCAGCGGCACAGGCACGCTGCACGGACCAGCAGCGACGGCAGCTCGGCTGGACAGGGTCAGTGCGGGGCGGCGGCGGGGCCGGGAGGCGGTGGCAACGGGGCGGGCCAGCGAGCAGCGGCGGGCGGCGGAGGCGGGCGGCGGCCTAAGGACCCGGCGGAGGCCTACATGGGCAGCCAGACCGCCGGAGGCGCCGAATCCTACCGCGGCTGCCTCCCGATTCGGCAGCGCCCGGGCGGCTGCGAGACGGCTTCCGGCGAGGAAGGCGGCGGAGGGCGGCGCGGCGATTTGGGGCGGCGGCGGCGACGGTGGCGGATTCTGGCCGACTGGTGTTCGGGCGGGCGGACAGGCGCGGCTGTGAAATGAAATGAAGTGGCGGTTGGGCGTTGGTGGGCGGTCGCCGAATTTGCACCAGATGCATCTCGTGATGTAAATTTGCACCGCGAGGTGTTGTATTTTACATCACGAGGAGGCCGCGGTACAATTTTTTTTTACATATGGACCGTCTGTTGGAGCAGCGTTTTTTGCCCTAAACGGTCCAAAAGTTAGGTATTTTTACATTTGGACCGTCTATTGGAGATGCTCTTAGCTGGGATCATGGAAAACTCTACCTCACCGTACATAGCCGGGAGAACTCGACCTCACCGCACGTAGCCAACTAGGATTTGTACCCCTAGGGTCCTCGGTATGTTATATAAGTCAGGGTCTTGGTGGTCAAAAGTGATCGGTACGTCCGGCCACTTATTCTCCGAAGTCGTTGTGCTTTCAATGACGTCCGACCACTTATTGTCCGAAGTCGTTGTGTTTTCAATGGTACATATCTCTCGAAGAGCTCTCTTCCGTTGATTTCTTGATGAGTGTGTTTCATAGATCATATGTACATCTTTGTCCTCGGACGTGTATTGTTCTTCTGTACAGTCGATTTCTACACCCCGAACCCTTCCGCTATTGGGGTTATTGAGGAACTCCCATCATCCTTTTGCCACTTGCTTGACAACCCAACAGTGCCTGCTTTTGTGGGTGGCTGGTTTATCCGACGAGGCAGAGTGGATCGTGCACGGGTGGTCGAGTATCATGTCCAGCAGTGATTTGACTCCGATGCCGACTACCCGGCTCTTCTTCTATGGAAGCTCACTACTAGGAAAAGGGCTATAGATGAAATGGCCACTAATGACGCACCAGACATGTGGTGCGCCACTGTGGCGCACCATGTGCTGGTGCGCCATTAGTGTGAAAGACACTAATGGCGCACCAGACACACGGTGCGCCACTAGTAACAAAAAAATGTATTATTATTTTTCCAAACATACTAATGGCGCACCAGGGCACAGTGCGCCATTACTAGTTCTAACTAGTAATGGTGCACCAGCCACATAGTGCGCCACTACTATATTTTTTTTGCAAAACTACTAATGGCGCACCAGGGTATAGTGCGCCATTACTAGTTTAAACTAGTAATGGCGCACTGTGCCCTGGTGCGCTATTAGTGTGTGTATATATATATATATATATATTTTGCAAAACTACTAATGGCGCACCACCAGTAGGTGCGCCATTAGTAACCAGGGTTACTAATGGCGCATTTGTAGGTGGTGCGCCATTAGTAACCTGGGACCAGCTAAATATTTTGGACAGCCACACCTACCCACTCACTTTCCCCACTTCATTCTCTCCACCTCCTCCTCCAAGCTTGTCTCGGCTGCCTCCTCCTCCTCACCTCATTTGCACCATAAATTCATCCAAATTAAGTGGTTAAATTACCTTTTTTGATAGGTAAGTAAGGGGGAAGCTATCTTTATGTTGTTCTCCCTCCAACAACGTGCACATGCATTTTTTATGGCCTAGCTAGATCTATGTATGTTTGTGGTGTTGCATATATGTTTGTGTTTGCAGGTACCGGTATTTGAAATGCGATAGTTGCCAATATTTTGCCGGAATGTTGATTCATTTCCGTTTCGGCGAGATTTTGGCACTATGCATTCTTTTTGGTCCTATTTTTAGGGAAAGTCATGCCAAATTTTTTCTTGGTTCTAAAATATCGTTTTACTCTACCCCGCAGGCGACCATGGTTCGCACGATGACCGAAGGCATCGTGAATAGGTTTTTGAGCTCCGCGAAGGCCGAGATGCTTCAAAAGAACGAGACGGAGATAAGATGTCCGTGCCGAAGATGCAAGCTGAAGAGCCTTATTGAGGACCCGGATTCCGGGCAGGTGCGGGACCACCTGCTCTTGCGTGGTTTCATGGATGGCTATCGGTGGCAAGGTTATGAAGACGACTATGAAGTCGTCCATAGGGGCCGGGCAAGAAATGAGGAAGGGCAGCAAGACAACCACCGCGGCTCGGGCGGGCGAGAAGACGAAGAATCTCCAGGACATGATCACGACGGTGATGCTGTACACAGTCATCATGTAGAAGATGCCGGACATGATGATGAGGAAGATGCCAGAGCAGACGAAGGGCATGATCATGAAAATGAAGATGCCGGCGGAGCAGACGATGATGGACCATCGATGGGCTGGGTGCAGGACCTTCATATTCAAGAGCTGCTTCTCAAGCAGACGGATAACGCAAGAGCTGTCGCCCGAGAGAAAGCCAAGCTGGATCAACTGGAGATAGATGCGGTTACTCCATTGTATGAAGGATGCAGGACCGAGGATACCCGCCTGAAAGTAACGCTCATGGCTCTGGAGATGAAGGTAAAACACAAAATGACCGACGCATGCTTCGACGAGAACATGTCATTCTGGCACAAACGTCTTCCCAAGGAGAACAAGTGCCCGACCAGTTTCGAGGAGGCGAAGAAAATCGTGTGTCCTCTGGATTTACCGCACGTGAAATACCATGTGTGCATGAACAATTGCATCATTTATCGGGACGAGCACGCGGAGTCTACCATATGTCCGTGTTGGGGAACGTAGTAATTTCAAAAAAATTCCTACGCACACGCAAGATCATGGTGATGCATAGCAACAAGAGGGGAGAGTGTTGTCCACGTACCCTCGTAGACCGACAGCGGAAGCGTTATCACAACGTGGTTGATGTAGTCGTACGTCTTCACGATCCGACCGATCAAGTACCGAACGTACGGCACCTCCGAGTTCTACACACGTTCAGCTCGATGACGTCCCTCGAACTCCGATCCAGCCAAGTGTTGAGGGAGAGTTTCGTCAGCACGACGGCGTGGTGACGATGATGATGTTCCACCGACGCAGGGCTTCGCCTAAGCTCCGCAACGGTATTATCGAGGTGTAACATGGTGGAGGGGGGCACCGCACACGGCTAAGAGATCTCATGGATCAATTGTTGTGTCTCTGGGGTGCCCCCCCCCCGCCCCCGTATATAAAGGAGCAAGGGGGAGGCAGCCGGCCAAGGGGAGAGGCGCGCCATAGGGGGGAGTCCTACTCCCACCGGGAGTAGGACTCCTCCTTTCCTTGTGGGAGTAGGAGAAGGGAAGGGGGAAGGAGAAAGAAGGAAGGGTGCGCCCCCCTTCCCTAGTCCAATTCGGACCAGACCATGGGGAGGGGTGCGGCCACCTTTTGAGGCCTTTCTCTCCTTTCCCGTATGGCCCATTAAGGCCCAATACGAATTCCCGTAACTCTCCGGTACTCCGAAAAATACCCGAATCACTCGGAACCTTTCCGAAGTCCGAATATAGTCGTCCAATATATCGATCTTTACGTCTCGACCATTTCGAGACTCCTCGTCATATCCCCGATCTCATCCGGGACTCCAAACTCCTTCGGTACATCAAAACTCAATAAAACTGTCATCGTAACGTTAAGCGTGCGGACCCTACGGGTTCGAGAACTATGTAGACATGACCGAGACATGTCTCCGGTCAATAACCAATAGCGGGACCTGGATGCCCATATTGGCTCACACATATTCTACGAAGATCTTTATCGGTCAGACCGCATAACAACATACGTTGTTCCCTTTGTCACCGGTATGTTACTTGCCCGAGATTTGATCGTCGGTATCTCGATACCTAGTTCAATCTCGTTACCGGCAAGTCTCTTTACTCGTTCCGTAACACATCATCCCGCAACTAACTCATTAGTCACAATGCTTGCAAGGCTTATAGTGATGTGCATTACCGAGTGGGCCCAGAGATACCTCTCCGACAATTGGAGTGACAAATCCTAATCTCGAAATACGCCAACCCAACAAGTACCTTTGGAGACACCTGTAGAGCACCTTTATAATCACCCATTTACGTTGTGACGTTTGGTAGCACACAAAGTGTTCCTCCGGTAAACGGGAGTTGCATAATCTCATAGTCATAGGAACATGTATAAGTCATGAAGAAAGCAATAGCAACATACTAAACGATCGAGTGCTAAGCTAACGGAATGGGTCAAGTCAATCACGTCATTCTCCTAATGAGGTGATCCTGTTAATCAAATGACAACTCATGTCTATGGCTAGGAAACATAACCATCTTTGATTAACGAGCTAGTCAAGTAGAGGCATACTAGTGACACTCTGTTTGTCTATGTATTCACACATGTATTATGTTTCCGGTTAATACAATTCTAGCATGAATAATAAACATTTATCATGATATAAGGAAATATATAATACTTTACTATTGCCTCTAGGGCATATTTCCTTCAGTCTCCCACTTGCACTAGAGTCAATAATCTAGTTCACATCGCCATGTGATTTAACATCAATAATTCACATCACCATGTGATTAACACCCATAGTTCACATCTCTATGTGACCAACACTCAAAGGGTTTACTAGAGTCAATAATCTAGTTCACATCGCTATGTGATTAACACCCAAAGAGTACTAAGGTGTGATCATGTTTTGATTGTGAGATAATTTTAGTCAACGGGTCTGTCACATTCAGATCCGTAAGTATTTTGCAAATTTCTATGTCTACAATGCTCTGCACGGAGCTACTCTAGCTAATTGCTCCCACTTTTAATATGTATCTAGACCGAGACTTAGATTCATCTAGATTTAGTGTCAAAACTTGCATCGACGTAACCCTTTACGACGAACCTTTTGTCACTTCCATAATCGAGAAACATATCCTTATTCCAGTAAGGACAATTTTGACCGCTGTCCAGTGATCTACTCCTAGATCACTATTGTACTCCTTTGCCAAAATTAGTGTAGGGTATACAATAGATCTGGTACACAGCATGGCATACTTTATAGAACCTATGGTCAAGGCATAGGGAATGACTTTCATTCTCTTTCTATCTTTTGCCGTGGTCGGGCTTTGAGTCTTTACTCAATTTCACACCTTGTAACACAGGCAAGAACTCTTTCTTTGACTGTTCTATTTTGAACTACTTCAAAATCTTGTTAAGGTATGTACTCATTGAAAAACTCATCAAGCGTCTTGATCTATCTCTATAGATCTTGATGCTCAATATGTAAGCAGCTTCACCGAGGTCTTTCTTTGAAAAACTCATTTCAAAACACTCCTTTATGCTTTACAGAATAATTCTACATGATTTCCGATCAACAATATGTCATTCACATATACTTATCAGAAATGCTGTAGTGCTCCCACTCACTTTCTTGTAAATACAGGCTTCACCGCAAGTCTGTATAAAACTATATCCTTTGATCAACTTATCAAAGTGTATATTCCAACTCTGAGATGCTTGCACCAGTCCATAGATGGGTCGCTGGAGCATGCATATTTTGTTAGCACCTTTAGGATTGACAAAACCTCCTGGTTGCATCATATACAACTCTTCTTTAATAAATCCATTAAGGAATGCAGTTTTGTTTATTCATTTGCCATATTTCATAAAATGCGGCAATTGCTAACATGATTCAGACAGACTTAAGCATAGATACGAGTGAGAAACTCTCATCGTAGTCAACACCTTGAACTTTGTCAAAAACCTTTTTTCGACAATTCTAGCTTTGTAGATAGTAACACTACTATCAGCGTTCGTCTTCCTCTTGAAGATCCATTTAATCTCAATGGCTCGCCGATCATTGGGCAAGTCAGTCAAAGTCCATACTTTGTTCTCATACATGGATCTCATCTCAGATTTCATGGCCTCTGGCCATTTTGCGGAATCTGGGCTCACCATTGCTTCTTCATAGTACATAGGTTCGTCATGGTCAAATAACATGACCTCCAGAACAGGATTACCGTACCACTCTGGTGCGGATCTTACTCTGGTTGACCTACAAGGTTTAGTAACAACTTGATCTGAAGTTTCATGATCATCATCATTAACTTCCTCACTCATTGGTATAGACGTCACAGGAACCGTTTCTTGTGATGAACTACTTTCCAATAAGGGAGCAGGTACAATTACCTCATCAAGTTCTACTTTCCTCCCACTCACTTCTTTCGAGAGAAACTCCTTCTCTAGAAAGGATCCATACTAAGCAACGAATGTCTTGCCTTCGGATCTGTGATAGAAGGTGTACCCAACTGTCTCCTTTGGGTATCCTATGAAGACACATTTCTCCGATTTGGGTTTGAGCTTATCAGGATGAAACTTTTTCACATAAGCATCGCAACCCCAAACTTTAAGAAACGACAACTTTGGTTTCTTGCCAAACCACAGTTCATAAGGCGTCGTCTCTGCGGATTTTGATGGTGCCCTTTTTAACGTGAATGTAGCTGTCTCTAATGCATAACCCCAAAACGATAGTGGTAAATTGGTAAGAGACATCATAGATTGCACTATATCCAATAAAGTACGGTTATGACGTTCGGACACACCATTATGCTTTGGTGTTCCAGGTGGCGTGAGTAGTGAAACTATTTCACATTGTTTTAACTGAAGGCCTAACTCGTAACTCAAATACTCTTTTCTACGATCAGATCATAGAAACTTTATTTTCTTGTCACGATGATTTTCCACTTCACTCTGAAATTCTTTAAACTTTTCAAATGTTTCAGACTTATGTTTCATCAAGTAGATATACCCATATCTGCTCAAATCATCTGTGAAGCTCAGAAAATAATGATACCTGCTACAAGCCTCAATATTCATCGGACCACATACATCTGTATGTATGATTTCCAACAAATCTGTTGCTCTCTCCATAGTACCGGAGAACGGTGTTTTGGTCATCTTGTCCATAAGGCACGGTTCGCAAGTACCAAGTGATTCAAAATCAAGTGATTCCAAAATTCCATCAGTATGGAGTTTCTTCATGCGCTTTACACCGATATGACCCAAACGGCAGTGCCACAAATAAGTTGCACTATCATTATTAACTTTGCATCTTTTGGCTTCAATATTATGAATATGTGTATCACTACGATCGAGATCCAACAAACCATTTTCGTTGGTCTGTATGACCATAGAAGGTTTTTATTCATGTAAACAGAACAACAATTGTTCTCTGACTTAAATGAATAACCGTATTGCAATAAACATGATCAAATCATATTCATGCTCAACGCAAACACCAAATAACACTTATTTAGTTTCAACACTAATCCCGAAAGTATAGTGAGTGTGCGATGATGATCATATCAATCTTGGAAGTACTTCCAACACACATCGTCACCTCTCCTTTTACTAGTCTCTGTTTATTCTGCAACTCCCGTTTCGAGTTACTACTCTTTAGCAACTGAACCAGTATCAAATACTGAGGGGTTGCTATAAACACTAGTAAGTACACATCAATAACATGTATATCCAATATACCTTTGTTCACTTTTGCCATCTTTCTTATCCACCAAATACTTGGGGTAGTTCCGCTTCCAGTGACCAGTCCCTTTGCAGTAGAAGCACTTAGTCTCAGGCTTAGGTACAGACTTGGGCTTCTTCACTTGAGTAGCAACTTGCTTGCCGTTCTTTTGAAGTTCCCCTTCTTCCCTTTGCCCTTTTCTTGAAACTAGTGGTCTTGTCAACCATCAACACTTGAAGTGGTCTCGTCAACCATCAACACTTGATGTTTTTCTTGATTTCTACCTTCGTCGATTTCAGCATCACGAAGAGCTCGGGAATTACTTTCTTCATCCCTTGCATACTATAGTTCATCACGAAGTTCTACTAACTTGGTGATGGTGACTAGAGAATTCTGTCAATCACTATTTTATCTGGAAGATTAACTCCCACTTGATTCAAGCGATTGTAGTACCCAGACAATCTGAGCATATGCTCACTAGTTGAGCGATTCTCTTCCATCTTTTAGCTATAGAACTTGTTGGAGACTTCATATCTCTCAACTCGGGTATTTGCTTGAAATATTAACTTCAACTCCTGGAACATCTCATATGGTCCATGACGTTCAAAACGTCTTTGAACTCCCGATTCTAAGCTATTAAGCATGGTGCACTAAACTATCAAGTAGTCATCATATTGAGCTAGCCAAACGTTCATAACGTCTGTATCTGCTCCTGCAATAGGTCTGTCACTTAGCGGTGCATCAAGGACATAATTTTTCTGTGCAGCAATGAGGATAATCCTCAGATCACGGATCCAATCCGCATCTTTGCTACTAACATCTTTCAACATAATTTTTTCTCTAGGAACATATCAAAAATAAACACAGGGAAGCAACAACGCGAGCTATTGATCTATAACATAATTTGCAAAATACTATCAGGACTAAGTTCATGATAAATTTAAGTTCAATTAATCATATTACTTAAGAACTCCCACTTAGATAGACATCTCTCTAATCATCTAAGTGATTACGTGATCCAAAGCAACTAAACCATGTCCGATTAACACGTGAGATGGAGTAGTTTCAATGGTGAACATCACTATGTTGATCATATCTACTATATGATTCATGCTCGACCTTTCGGTCTCTGTGTTCCGAGGCCATATCTGTATATGCTAGGCTCGTCAAGTTTAACCTAAGTATTCCGCGTGTGCAACTGTTTTGCACCCGTTGTATTTGAACGTAGAGCCTATCACACCCGATTAACACGTGGTGTCTCAGCACGAAGAACTTTTGCAACGGTGCATACTCAGGGAGAACACTTTTATCTTGAAATTTTAGTGAGAGATCATCTTATAATGCTACCGTCAATCAAAGCAAGATAAGATGCATAAAGGATTAACATCACATGCAATCAATATAAGTGATATGATATGGCCATCATCATCTTGTGCTTGTGATCTCCATCTCCGAAGCACCATGCTCGTGATCTCCATCTCCGAAGCACCGTCATGATCACCATCGTCACCGGCTTGACACCTTGATCTTCATCGTAGTATCGTTGTCGTCTCGCCAACTTATTGCTTTTACGACTATCGCTACCGCTTAGTGATAAAGTAAAACTATTACATAGCGATTGCATCTCATACAATAAAGCGACAACCATATGGCTCCTGCCAGTTGCCGATAACTCGGTTACAAAACATGATCATCTCATACAACACATTATATCACATCATGTCTTGACCATATCACATCACAACATGCCCTGCAAAAACAAGTTAGACGTCCTCTACTTTGTTGTTGCATGTTTTACGTGGCTGCTACGGGCTTAGCAAGAACCGTTCTTACCTACGCATCAAAACCACAACGATAGTTTGCCAAGTTGGTGCTGTTTTAACCTTCGCAAGGACCGGGCGTAGCCACACTCGGTTCAACTAAAGTGAGAGAGACAGACACCCGCCGGTCACCTTTAAGCAATGAGTGCTCGCAACGGTGAAACCAGTCTCGCGTAAGCGTACGCGTAATGTCGGTCCGGGCCGCTTCATCTCACAATACCGCTGAACCGAAGTATGACATGCTGGTAAGCAGTATGACTTATATCGCCCACAACTCACTTGTGTTCTACTCGTGCATAGCATCAACGCATAAAACCAGGCTCGGATGCCACTGTTGGGGAACGTAGTAATTTCAAAAAAATTCCTACGCACACGCAAGATCATGGTGATGCATAGCAACAAGAGGGGAGAGTGTTGTCCACGTACCCTCGTAGACCGACAGCGGAAGCGTTATCACAACGCGGTTGATGTAGTCGTACGTCTTCACGATCCGACCGATCAAGTACCGAACGTACGGCACCTCCGAGTTCTACACACGTTCAGCTCGATGACGTCCCTCGAACTCCGATCCAGCCGAGTGTTGAGGGAGAGTTTCGTCAGCACGACGGCATGGTGACGATGATGATGTTCCACCGACGCAGGGCTTCGCCTAAGCTCCGCAACGGTATTATCGAGGTGTAACATGGTGGAGGGGGGCACCGCACACGGCTAAGAGATCTCATGGATCAATTGTTGTGTCTCTGGGGTGCCCCCCCGCCCCCGTATATAAAGGAGCAAGGGGGAGGCAGCCGGCCAAGGGGAGAGGCGCGCCATAGGGGGGAGTCCTACTCCCACCAGGAGTAGGACTCCTCCTTTCCTTGTGGGAGTAGGAGAAGGGAAGGGGGAAGGAGAAAGAAGGAAGGGTGCGCCCCCCTTCCCTAGTCCAATTCGGACCAGACCATGGGGAGGGGTGCGGCCACCTTTTGAGGCCTTTCTCTCCTTTCCCGTATGGCCCATTAAGGCCCAATACGAATTCCCGTAACTCTCCGGTACTCCGAAAAATACCCGAATCACTCGGAACCTTTCCGAAGTCCGAATATAGTCGTCCAATATATCGATCTTTACGTCTCGACCATTTCGAGACTCCTCGTCATATCCCCGATCTCATCCGGGACTCCGAACTCCTTCGGTACATCAAAACTCAATAAAACTGTCATCGTAACGTTAAGCGTGCGGACCCTACGGGTTCGAGAACTATGTAGACATGACCGAGACATGTCTCCGGTCAATAACCAATAGCAGGACCTGGATGCCCATATTGGCTCCCACATATTCTACGAAGATCTTTATCGGTCAGACCGCATAACAACATACGTTGTTCCCTTTGTCACCGGTATGTTACTTGCCCGAGATTTGATCGTCGGTATCTCGATACCTAGTTCAATCTCGTTACCGGCAAGTCTCTTTACTCGTTCCGTAACACATCATCCCGCAACTAACTCATTAGTCACAATGCTTGCAAGGCTTATAGTGATGTGCATTACCGAGTGGGCCCAGAGATACCTCTCCGACAATTGGAGTGACAAATCCTAATCTCGAAATACGCCAACCCAACAAGTACCTTTGGAGACACCTGTAGAGTACCTTTATAATCACCCATTTACGTTGTGACGTTTGGTAGCACACAAAGTGTTCCTCCGGTAAACGGGAGTTGCATAATCTCATAGTCATAGGAACATGTATAAGTCATGAAGAAAGCAATAGCAACATACTAAACGATCAAGTGCTAAGCTAACGGAATGGGTCAAGTCAATCACGTCATTCTCGTAATGAGGTGATCCTGTTAATCAAATGACAACTCATGTCTATGGCTAGGAAACATAACCATCTTTGATTAACGAGCTAGTCAAGTAGAGGCATACTAGTGACACTCTGTTTGTCTATGTATTCACACATGTATTATGTTTCCGGTTAATACAATTCTAGCATGAATAATAAACATTTATCATGATATAAGGAAATATATAATACTTTATTATTGCCTCTAGGGCATATTTCCTTCAGTCCGGTGTGCGGCGTCACTCGATACAAGAAGAGGAAGAAAGCTCCTCGAAAAGTGGTGTGGTACTTTCCGATCACTCCTCGTCTGCAGCGGTATTTCGCGGACCCTAAGGTAGCAAAGCTCCTGCGTTGGCACGCAGATAGGGAGGAGAAGAAGCGAGAAGATGACGCAAATGATCCGGAGATAAATAAAAAAGACAAGATGCTGAGTCACCCTAAGGATGGGAGCCAGTGGCAAGCGTTGAACTTCGAACACCCAGAATTTGGGAAGGATCCAAGGAACATCGTGCTGGGCGCGAGCACCGATGGAGTCAATCCGTTTGGCTGCCAGAGAAGCACACATAGCACCTGCCCTGTGTTTGTGTGGATGTACAACCTCCCCCCTGGTTGTGCATGAAGAGGAAGAACATTCACATGAGTATGCTAATTGAAGGGCCGAAACAACCAGGGAACGACATCAATCTGTATCTGGGGCTGCTGAAAGAGGAGCTAGACACGCTGTGGAAAACACCAGCCAATACGTGGGACGCCGCAGAGAAAGAATATTTCCCTATGAGAGCCGCACTGCTCACGACGGTGCACGACTATCTCAGTTACGGATATCTCGCGGGGCAGGTGGTCCACGGATTTTCTGGATGCGTCAGGTGCATGGATGACACAACGTATCGCCAACTAGATAGAGATCTCGGGTCTTCGAAAACCGTGTTCATGGGACATCGAAGGTGGCTTGGCGATGATGACCCGTGGAGGAAACGCAAGGATCTGTTCGATGGTGAAACCGAACCCCGAAGACGCCCGCGTACGAGGAGCAGCGAGGAAATAGACGAGATGTTGAAAAATTGGAAAGATTGCCCACTGCCGGGAAAGAAGCAAAAGGCGCCAGAGCCGGGAAAGAAGCGAAAGGCGCCAGAGCCGCTGCTGAAGGTATGGAAAACGAGGTCTGTTTTCTGGGACTTGCCGTACTGGAAGATCCACCGTGTGCCTCACAGCCTTGATGTCATGCATATCACGAAGAACGTGTGCGAGAGTCTGCTTGGTACCCTGCTCAACATGCCAGAGAGGACCAAAGATGGGCCGAAAGCAAGGGCAGACTTGAAATCAATGGGCATCAGGGAGGAGCTTCATGCTAATGATGATGATGATGAGGCGAAGCAGGACACGGAAAGTCATCGCAAAGGCAAAAAGGCCAAGAAGACCGGAAATGACTTCCCTCCCGCGTGCTTCACTCTAAGTCAGGAGGAGATCGATCAGTTTTTCACCTGCCTCGTAGGAGTAAAACTTCCTTACGGTTACGCGGGGAAGATAAGCAGATACCTAGACTCAGCGAAGCAGAAGTTCAGCGGGATGAAGTCTCACGACTGTCACGTGCTGATGACGCAGATAGTTCCAGTTGCAATCCGTGGGATCATGGACGCGCACGTCCGTGAAACGCTATTTGGCCTATGCAACTTTTTCGACGTCATCTCTCGGAAGTCGGTTGGCATGAGGCAACTTAGAAGGCTACAGGAAGAGATCGTGGTGATACTATGCGAGCTTGAGATGTACTTCCCGCCCGCATTCTTCGACGTTATGGTGCATTTGCTGGTCCATATCGTGGAGGATATCATCCAACTCAGGCCGACGTTCCTGCACAGCATGATGCCGTTCGAAAGGATGAATGGTGTCATCAAAGGATACGTTCGCAACATGTCACGTCCAGAGGGAAGCATAGCCAGGGGCTTTCTGACCGAAGAGTGCATCTCCTACTGCACGAATTATCTAGGCATCGAGAACCCCGTTGGTCTGCCCGTCAACAGGCACCTCGGTAGGCTCGCTGGATGGGGTCACCGTGAGGGTTGCCGCAAAATGCATGTCGACTTCGAGGGTCGACTCGCCGACTTTGAAAGAGCAGACCTAGTCGCGCTACGACACATAGATGTGGTCGATCCTTGGGTGGTAGAGCACAAAACCTTTATTGAGAAGATGTACAATGACCGAGGCCAACAGAGGACGGACGGAGATATAATCAAAGAGCACAACTCATGTTTCACGCGTTGGTTCAAGCCGAAGCTTCTGTCGTACCCTTTACATGAGGATTCTTCCGCGGAAGAACAACTCATATTCGCCTTGTCACAGGGCGCCGAGCACAACCTGATGACCTATGAGGCGTACGATATCAACGGCTACACATTCTACACCGAGGACAAGGACATGAAGAGCGATGGTTATCAGAACTCCGGGGTAACGATGGAATCCTACACCGGTAACGACAAGGACAGATACTACGGAAGGATCGAGGAGATCTGGGAGCTGAGCTACGCTGGAGAGAAGGTCCCGATGTTCCGTGTCAGATGGGCCAAGAGCGTCATAATAGAAGAACGGTATTTCACCACCATGGTTATACCCGAAGCCAAATCCAAGACCGCGGGCGCGAACGTCACCGCAAAAAATGAGCCATGGGTACTGGCTTCCCAACTGGACCAATGCTTCTTCATTACCGACCCGTCAAAGCCCAGTCGTGTTGTCGTGAGGAGAGGCAAAAGGAAGATCATCGGAATGGATGGAGTTGCCAATGAGCAAGACTTCGACAAGTACGGCGACCCGAAGATGGAACATGACGACGACGATGAAGTATCAGCATACACCACAAGAAGAAGCAGGACCACCCTACCTAAAGGGCGTCCGTTCAAGAGAAGAACTCCATTTACGAAAAATAAGGGCAAGAAGATTGTGAACAGATAGCTAGCTAAGATCGATTGTATTTAAATTGTAGCCTTCATTTCTCGATTGTATTTCATGGGCACTTTTTGAACTCATGAATATTTTCAAATTTCATGGGCACTTTTTGTATTCATGAATATTTTTTCAAATTTGATGATATTTTTTGACCCACCGCACCCTCCCCCGCTTCACCGCCGCCGCCGACCCCTGCACCCTCCCTGGCCCGCTCCACCGCCGCCGATCGAGCACCCCCCGCACCCTCCCCCGCTCCACCGCCGCCGACGACCCACCGCACCCTCCCCCGCTCCACCGCCGCCGCCGACCCCCCGCACCCTCCCCGGCCCGCTCCACCGCCGCCGAGCAGCCCCCGCACCCTGCCCCGCCGCCGTCGATCCCCCGCACCCTCCCCAGCCCGCTCCACCGCCGCCGAGCACCCCCATTTGATGATATTTTCAAATAACAAATTTGATGATATTTTTTCATATTCATAAAAAAATTATTACTGTTTTTATAAAAAATTATTAAAAACATACTAATGGCGCACCGCTCGGGTGGTGCGCCATTGCTATCTAAAAAAAGATTTCTAATGGCGCACTGCTAGGGGGTGCGCCACTGCTATAAAAAAAACATACTAATGGTGCACTGCTCGGGGGTGCGCCATTAGTAATCTTCCCCCTAGCTCTAACTCGCCCGACCCCTTTGTCCCTCCCTCTCGCCAGATCCACTCCCCCCCCCGCACGCTGCCCCGACCCACGACGCCGCCGCCCCCGCGCCCCCCACCACTGCAGCTCCGCCATCGCCGACGCCTCCGCGACCTCGCCGTCGCCGACAGCCTCCCCGCGTCGGCCCCTGCCCTGCACCGCCTCTACCTCAGTCCGGGCACGGGGTGCAGGACGACGACCGCCGCCGACCCGCGAAGCACGTGGCCGCCGGCCTCCCCACGACCAACCGAGGCGCCCAGGAGGACCGCCGCCGTCTTCCTCTTCGACTACGAGGACCCGGACGAGCTCGAACGCCCTCGAGCCATCCCTTCGACGCCGCCGCCGCCGACCCCGACCCCTCCGGCGACCGGCCGTGCCCGCCCAGGTACCTCTCCTCCTTCCTCCTTCCTCCCTCCCAAGGTTAAGTCAGTTTCCCCTCTCTACAACTTTGTCTGCCTCCAGAAAATTGAAAACCGAACACAAAATTCAGTGATAGTTTCAGACCATCCGGAGTCACAAATCATAAAATAGACTTTGTTGGAATTCGTTGATTGCATGAGAACTGAATTTATGTTAATTAGTCAGAAGTCATAGCATTATGCAAAGAAACTTTGCCGAAATTGGAGCAGCTCTCTTATGAAGTTCTGATGAAGGGCAGCAAAAACTCTACATTCAGTTTTCAGTCATAGGAAAACAAAGTTATCCACAAAGTGTTTTTCTGTTTAACATTTTGATGGAGTACAATTGTTACAGTACAGTCAGAATTGTGTATGATTGTGCCTAAGTAGATAATCTAAAGATACAGACAAAATAATTAGGGGAGCATGTGTGAATCTCTGACAACAATACAAACTAAGATTCAATTAAGACTAATTAACTGCATTTGATGTCACTATATTCTCTGAATAACTTCAGTTATGATCTGTACTGGAAAACTTCAGTTAACACTCATTTTTCAGTTAACTCCTTACAGTTCAGATCATATTTTGATTGTCAATAATAGTGGACTTTTAAGGCTTTTTTAGAGGCAATACTAGTGGATTTTAGGCTTTTTTACACGCAATAATAGTGGAATTTTAGGCTTTTTTTGGAGGAGTGTGTTTCATGCTGGCCTACAGTGATGAATTAGTCAGAGGATTGTGCCTTAGGATTGTGCCAAAGTTATCCATTGTATCTATTTGCTTGTCCTTCAAATAGGGGCAAGACTGTTACATAAAAATTACTTGCAAGCATATTGTGCCTTAGTTACAGAAAAATTACTTGCAAGCATATTGTAACTATTTTCACTCTGCCCTGAAGGTTTTTGACTACAGAATCTGTGGTGACCCACACTCTGTTGGTTTACAGGGTGCTAGAGCTGCACTTGACTAGCTAAAATCATCCCCTTGTTCTTACTGGTTATAGAAATTCATTGCTTGTCCTATGTTTTCTGTCAGGGTATTGTTTAGGAAGCTTGCTTGAGTTTGTGTCCTTTAATTTGTAAATCTGCAGTTCTAGCCACATTTAGGATAAGTTGTTGTATATACTGTCATAAAGTTCAGCAAGAATAGGGCATCAACAGGCATGGATTAAGCTGTTTCTTTGCTGTAACATACTGTATATCACTCCACAATGAAATACAGTACATATTGATGTGCTTTGTAAAACTTGTTCATGTACTGAACTACTAATGCCTTGTGATGCTCTGAATTACTTGTGATGCCTCTGAATTACTTGTGATCACATTGAGAAAGACTTGTAAAGATGATGATCATCTTTTACAGAAAACAATTTCTGTAAACACGTCAGTAACTTTGCAAGTTTGCTGGGTTTTGTCTCCGACCATCGTGTCATGATGATTTTGCAGGTACCCCGAGAGGCCCTTGAGTTTGCTGGAATGTCGATTAACTTCCGTTCCGGCAAATTCGGATACTCCATATGTCCTATTTTCAGCAAAGGTCATGCTGAAATTTTCCGTGAATTTTAGCATGACTTTGCTAAAAATAGGACATATGGGGTACTTGTGACTAATGCATGGGCCGGGGTCTTAGTACTTAATTAAGTAGGATCAACTGCCCCTTTATTCTTGCTGCATTAAACCATAGGTGGCAATAGAGCCAAGTGATTAGGCCCAACTTAGAATTCTCCTTCCCAGCTTAGCTTTTAGGGTGCCTTGGCGTCGACAAACCCTAAATTATAAAACCTTGGCTTTTAGGGTGCCTCGGTGTCGATAAGAACCTAAATGATGAAAGCTTAGGCTTTTAGGGTGCCTCGGCGTCGACAAACCCTAAATGATAAAAGCTTAGCTTTTAGGATGCCCCGGTGTCGACAAACCCTAAATGATGAGACCATGATCTTGTTCCTTGACAATAACCAACTTTTTGACCAATTTTTTTTCCTATTTAGAGCAAAACATGGCCCACAACGATGAGGCCGACGGTTCGGGCGGCAAGCAATTCTGGGAGCTGTCCCAGGAGCTGGAGGAAGAACCTCACCGCTATGAGGACGCCGTGGAAGACACCGATCCTGACTACACAACCCCTAGTGGCGTCGGGGATGACACCACTGATGGTGCCGCCGAGGATGCCACCACTGATGATGGCGGCGCACGCACAGATGGCAGCCAACCGAAGAGGCAACGGAAGGACCGGCGCCCGAGCGTGCTCGGCACCGTCAAGGAGGAATTTACTGAAGTGAACTCCGACGGGCATCCAACGGCGCCCAAAGAATTAGTCAAGGGGTACTCGGTTCAGCTCGGGTGCATTCTCTGGAGCACCGTCTCAATCAACACCGAGAACCTAAGGCATAAAGACCGAGGGAATTTGTGCAGCCTCCTCTTCACGAAGCTGCACGAACGATACAATTTCCCCGCTGACTTTGCAAACACACACCTCTCAGGGAATAAAGTGAACAGTGCCGCCCTCACGAGGATGAGCACGGCCCTGTCTACTTGGAGAAGCACGGTGAAGGCAATGATTGAAAAAGGTGATAGTTATGAGAAGATCAAGGTGAAATATCGTTTGATCGGCGAAGATGACTACAAGGAGTTCAAGATCAAGTGCGAGAGCAGCGCAACCTCCGAATCAAGTCAGTGGGGGAAAGAAATGGGGCAGTTGAACTTAGGGGTCCACCAACTCGGTCCCGGCGGTTACAGAGTGGCGGAGCCTATATGGGACAAGGAGGACGCGGAGCGTGCCGAGCAAGGCCTACCGCTCCGCTTCGAGAAATACCGTAACAAGCAGACCAGGAACTTTGTCAGGGCCCGGTACAAGGGTAACAAAGGAGCTTACCACGGATCCGAAGACCAGGGCGCTTGAGCTTGTTCTGGTAAGGAATACACCCCCGCGTAATTAGCTCCATATGGTTGCATTCTAATTAATGAAGCCAAATTTCTAAATGGTTCACATTCCTTCCGCAGGAGGCTGAAAGCAGTAGCGCAGGGTCGTCTCAGAGCTCCCCTTTCGACACCCCTTTAAATAGGGCATTGAACGTAATGAAAAACAAGGATAAGCTCAGTAAGCCGTCGTTAGCTGGTCGTGTGGCCGGCAAAGGCTTGTCCACAAAATGGTCGTCATACTATACCGCTGGTGGGCGAAAGGAGAAAAAGACCAGCTCGGAAAGTCAGTCGCGCGAGGTTCAAGAACTCAAGGCACAAGTGGCGCGGATTCCGGACATTGTCCAAGAGCAAGTGCAACAACAACTGGGAACGACGCTCACCGCCATGGTGCCTACCTTGATTCAGGGGCTGACGACGTGGATTGCGGGCGGCCAATAGGGGCCTCCCCCGGTTCCCAGCTTGGCCAGCAACTCGCACAACGCGCAGGCGGCGCCATTGGTGTCTCCGGCGGAGGCGGTATTCGTGTCTCCGACGCCGGCACGGGCATTGGAGCTTAATGCACCCGGGTGTACGCCGGCCGGCACCTCGCCAGCAAGCGGTCCCTCCGTCAGTTGCACGCCCGCCGTTGGCGGTGCCTCGACATTAGCCGAGCTCGACGACATCACGGTAACTAAGCCTCTCGGCCGATGACTTCATCTCCTTGCCTTTGACTGGGCATCCTTGACGCCCTACATGTTTTCGCAGGGCGCCGCCGACGTTCCTTGCACTCTCCTGCACTTCGTGGGCGGCGAGTTGGTCGATGTCGCCAAGGGCAGAATCGTTCAACCGGGCAACCGCGTGTTCCACGGTAATCCGATGCCACCCACCTTGTATAGGGTTGAACTGGTTCGGGTGCTGCCAGGCTGCGACGAGTTGTTACCTCCGATTCGACCCGCTGGGGCCGACGAAGATGATGTGATGACCCTCAGCGCCTGCGTAAGCTGGCCCCTGCTTTGGCCGAAGAGCCAGATTCGTTTGGGGGCGGGGGACACCACCCCACAGACAAGACCGCCAGTCGTGCCAGCGCCAAGCCATGGCAAGAACGCTGCAACGCTACCGGACATGCCGGACATCCCTATGGCACAGGATCTGGACATGCATATGGCACATGATCCGGACGACGACGACAACGACGACGGTACATTTACCAACGTCGATAAGTACTTTGCCGAACATGGGCACGGTGACGAGTTCTGCGGGCCTCCTTCTCAAGAACCCAACCCTGAAAAAGACGACCGCGATCTAGCTGGTACGACGGAGAAACCCAATTGCAACAGGCGTCGTCTGGCGTTCAGTTCTCAGGAGACGCCTCCAGCTGCCGCCTTCATCGAGCCTCAAATAGCTAAGGTGCGAAATATTATCAGCCCCAACACGCTCAAGAAGGCGGTCTGTGAGCAGAACTCGATCCCATTACAGCAGATCAAGAAGAAGGGACGGAAACGAAAGACTAACAAGGGCGCCGGTGCGAGCCAGCCGACACCGAGTACGATCCGTGCTCAGGACGGGCCACCTAAGGATATCTCGAGGAGGGTGCATGTGGCGGGTAGGGCGATGCTATCGACAAATATGCTCAATGCTGCAACCGGTGCTATGCGGAGTCTGCATGACAGTGTTCTTTCTTTGGAGAAGCGGCGTCTCAGAGAGAATGATGTGGCATACCCGGTTTTCGTGGCCAAGGTGCCAGAGGGCAAGGGCTTTGTGGATAGCGCCGTCGGGGGTACGATCGTCCTGCGGTTTGATGACATCTTTGCTATGTTTAACCTTCATCCGCTGCACTACACCTTCGTTCGGCTGTTTTCGCTGAGTATGGAGATGCAGATCATTAGAGACAAGACCCCGGACATTGTGATAGTCGACCCCTTCTACATGCGTGCCAAGATCTTGGGCAGCGCTGGGGACCGGCAAGTCGCGAGTTCACACCTCGAAGGCGTCATTATGGCAAACCCAGATAAGGATAACTTCCTCGTGCCTTACTTTCCCGAGTAAGTCATCCCCTAACCGCCCCGTAACATATGATTTCTTAGATTTCGATCGTTCTTTTTTTTCTAACATTCCGTGTTCTGTGCAGTGACACACATTGCACACTCATCCTCTTAAGCCCGAAATATTCCATGGCCACGTATTTCGACCCGGACCGTGACTCCAAGATAGACTACACAAATATCAAGAAAGTTCTTGATGATGCTCTCCCCGGCTACGCCGCATCTGGAGGCACCTTTAAGAGGCCAGTTTGTAGGTACGGCAGGCACGTGTTCACCCACAATACGACGTTCCCCTGCGTCAAGCAGCCGCCTGGCGGTCAGAAGGATGCCTACTACGCCCTCCATCACATGCGGGCGATCGTACGGGATCATAATCACCTTCTGCTACCAAATAATCTCAAAGATTGGGCCGCAAGCTTGGCGGCAATCCAGGACGCGGACATCCGATAAGAATTCTTTCGCATCCAGTCGGAGTTTGCAGAAATCATCCATCAAGATGTCCTTCGTACCTCGGGGCAGTTCTACCTCAAATATCAACCGTCCAACAGTGAGATAGACACAACGCTACAAATGCAGGCTGACAACGCCCGCGACTTCATGACCATCACGAAAGACGGCGGCTTCATCCACGCTCCGGTCCCATGAGTCGAGTCGAAAGTAGTGATGCTATGTGTAGTTCTGAAACATCGATTAGCTCATGTTGTAATTAAACTTTAATGAACTTGTATGTCTCTTTGGTTTGGACAGTCGTTCAACTTAGATGTAATCGATGCTATTTATTAGTAGGACCATGAATCGTGCTATTATGTCTTGCTTTTCTCTTCTGATCCTTTTGTTGCATACTTATATATTGCTTATGTATTGTCTGTTGTTTGGCTAGTGCATAGAGATGTCGTCGTATGTCGTGTACAAGGATAAGGTTCCCGGAATCTACGACGACTGGGAGGAGTGTCGGAGACAGGTTCACCGTTTTAGCGGTAACAGTTACAAAGGGTACACCACTAGGGCGGAGGCGGAATCTAGATACGCGCGCTATCTAGCGGGAGAGAGGAGGGAGCGTTGGAGGAACCGGATGAAGACCAGTTTCATCGCGATGATGCTCATCGTGATGACCGCAGCTCTCTTCTATGTGATGGTAGTTTAGATGATCGATATCGACTTGTAATGTGAAGACAAACTCGCTACTCGCGGTCTCGAGACTTGTAATGTTCTATCTTTGTTCGGTCTTTTGAATTCGGAGACTAATATGATGAATTGTATTCGGAGACTAATCTTCTATTGTATTCGATGAATCTGCTGTTGCTGTGTGGTGCTGTCTATATTATGTCCAATAATATATTTTGTAACCTGTGCAAATATCAGAAAAGAAAAAAAATAATCCCTAATATTCATACTAATGGCGCATCACCCCAACGTGCGCCATTAGTATACCAAAGGATACTAATGGCGCATCACCCCACAGTGCGCCATTAGTATGGCAAAGCACATGTGTAAATATCGCCCCCTAGGAGGCACACTAATGGCGCATGTTGGTCTATACTAATGGCGCACGGCGTGATGCGCCATTAGTATACCAGATACTAATGGCGCACCATTAGTATTTAATACTAGTGGCGTGGTACTAGTGGCGCACCAGTAGTGCGCCATTAGTAGGCAAAACTGGTGCGCCACTAGTAGGCCTTTTCCTAGTAGTGGCTGCTGGTCGTGTGTCAATATTGTTGCGCTTGGAACGCCGGTTGCGAGGGTCGTGCCTGCCTTCTGCTTCGGGTAACCCCAAGCTGGGGTCTCGAGCAATATTGGTTGCCTAAGCGGGCGTCCTCTATGGCGCAATAGTTTGTCATTAGGTCGGGGAGTGTGTTGAATGTCCTCGGATGATGACGACCAATATCTCTACTGACCCATTCGTCGTAAACGTTGAAACGAAATGCCGTTAGGGATTCACTGTCGCTGCAATCCGGGATCTCGTTCTTCTTTTACAGAAAACGTGTCTAGAATCCTGAACACCCAACGCCATCAATATGGCGCATTGTTAAAATATAGTGGTGGCAGGTCCTCACCCCACGGCTTATATAGATATTAGGGGTGCCTACGGTTTACACATAGGTCAGTTATCTAAGGGTAATCGTGACGACGACGACCACTAAGTCTTGGAGTATGTGCCATGTCTTCGGAACCTTCCATCTTGGTTCTCCTTGGCCCGATGAATGTGGCCCGCTGTTTGATAATCTTAGGGGTCCTCTGCACGACCCATACGTCAGGGAGCCGACATGCCTAGCACCGCCTAGTCCAGGACACCATCACCCACCAACACCAGTGCCTCTAGATGCAACATTGCTTGCTATCGACCAGGATTTTTACCACTGGGGCAAGGGGCTTGACGAACCAGTTGATGCCTACAAAGTGCCACCGAATTTGTCTACCATCACCAACTCCACATGTCTACCGCCGCCAACGCCCCTCAAAACTCCCTGCCACCAGTGCCATCAACTCTGGCACTGCCGCTACCAAGAAAAAGGGCGAGGAGGGTGGGAAATTTCTACGACCTCCCAAGTCACAAACGCCGCCAATGAGAGATTGCGCTCATGATACCAATCGTCACGCCCCAAAGCAGTGGATCGTGGGATTTGGGGATGAACATGAACTAGGGTTTCGATCCAGATCAAGAAAACATTTATATTGGAGTATGTTTAAAGTATAATATAGTTATCTCCGAAATGGGGAATGAGGAGGGTACAACAGATTAAGGCATAGTTTTGTGGTGGAAAGGGGCTGATGCTTTCTCACCTAGCTAGGTTCAAGGCATGGTACCTGCAATTTCGGTTTGTTGCATCAATTATACTATAAGAGTATCCCTTACAGTCTATCTGTCAAAAAATTAATGAGGATACAACCTCACGGTGCCGACTTTTATATAGCCCGACAACGGTAGAAAAAATACAGTACAAAAGAGACGGTGACACGATATAATAAGTAGGCGAGCAAATGTGAGCCATTGGACCTTCATAATTGCACTTGATCTAGTCCGTCCGTTAACTGAATCTAAGTCTTTCTTGACTGAACATGAGTTAACCACCAGCAGAATCCAGCGGGGACTAGGAGTATCACACGTAGCCTTACGTTTTTTTAGAACAACGTAGCATTAAGTTGCCACTTGTGGGCTGTTAACATGGAATCGCATAAGACAAAATGTAAAAGACTGGTTAGAAGTCTATTTATTATTTTGAAGTTTGTTATGCTTCAAGAATAAAGAGAAAATAATTAAGCATCACTTCTTCCTTTCCATAATATAAAAGCATTTTTTACAGTGTCGTGTCAAAAGCGCTCTTATATTAGGGAAGTGTTTACGCGCGGAGCGCCGGCGGAACGCTCGGGCCGGTCGCTTTCACCTCGTTGGCGTTAGCCATCAGGAAGGCAACACGTGTACCTTATCCTATCCCCAACGCCTCCATCCACTCCTTCTTCCTCGCGATTGCCCAGGCAGAGAACTCCATGGATCCATGCCGGCCATCAGCTCCTGCCTCCTGTGATGTTCGTGCGCCCCTCGGGGGCAACGCTGCCGCGCCGTTTCCATGGTTGCGTTCATCTCCATGGCCGCGCCGCCGCCTGATGGCCGCGCGTGAGAGAAGCTGCAACCGGGAGCGCAAAATGCTACAACCGATGACCCAAATAGCTTCAACCGGCAACATAAAAAGTTTCAAAAGACAAACAGAGATGCTGGTCGCCGGCGCACACCCGCAACAAAAGCTGCAACTGATGGCCTGGAAAGCTACAACCGGCGACGGGAAAGCTTCAATCGAAAATACGAAGAAACTGATCACCGGGGCATCGAGCACAAAAAAGCTGCATCCATTAAATTCAGGAGCTTCAACTATTGAATTGAAAAGCTTCATCCCGCATTTAAGAAAGCTTCAACCGGCTTCATATAAAGCTTCAACCAGTGAGCACATGACGCGTTGACATGCAAAGCTTCAAACCTAATTTTGAAAAGCTTCAACCATTTTGTTTTGCTACAACCGTTTTTTGGTTTGCTGCAACCAGTGTCAATTTTTGCTACCACCGGCTTCTTGATTTTTCTGGAACCAGCGCTCGATTTTTTATTTTTGCTACCACCAGCGTTTCGATTTGCTGGAACAAGCATCATTTTTTGCTACCATCAGGTTTTTGGTTTGTTGGAACGGCGTCGATTTTTTTCCAATTTTTGCTACCAACGTTTATTGGTTTTTGCTCGAACCGTCAAGATTTTTTGCTGCGACCAGAAAATTAAGGACGGGGAACAACACGAGCTCTACGACGGGTGCTGCGGCCGGCGACGTGCGGCTCTGCGAGCCGCGGGGGCGGGGGGGGGGGGGGGGGGAGGCTCGCCGGAGATGCGCCGCGGGGGCCTTGCTGGAGCTGCGAGCCGCGGGGGATCTCGCCGGAGATGCGCCACGGGGGCCCGAGGAAGAAGCGCCGCGGGGGAGGCCTTGCTGGAGCTGCGCGGTGCTGTGAGCTGCGGGGGATCTCGCCGGAGATGCGCCACGGGGGCCTGAGAAAGAAGAAGCTGAGGCGATTTTTTTTTGCTCCAGATCCAACCACCGCGCGGCTCCCATCGAGCGGCTATGGCTGGACCGGCCAAAAGTTTCGGCCGGTGCGCCGGTGTCTAGCAGTGCCCTTATATTATGGGACGGAGGGAGTACTTCTCTTTCCTGCTCTTGGAACTAACACAGGTTACACAAGTGACAGCACCACACAACCAAGGGGGTCTGCTTACAAATGTTCAACAACTTATGTTCAGCAACAGCAGAGTAAACGGCACCATTGTTACAACTGTAAATGCAAGCATGGTTTTGGAAAACAGAAGTACAAATTCTGAATAATTTGTTATAAGAAATAGTTGAAAACAGGACACAGCGGATGCAGCAAACCATGCATACCTCTGACACTTCAAATACTGGTCCAAAAATGGACACTTCAAGCACACTATCAAAAGACATAATTTGTTATAAGAAATATTTTAACCGACTCAACACAGAATCAACCATAACAACTCAAGTGTTTAACGTCTGAAACTTAAAATACTGATCCAAAAAATGGACACTTCAAACACTATGAAAAGATACCTAAAGCAAGTAGGCGGTAAAAAGATAGAGCGTATAAACGGGATCAAGCAGCACGGCCTCTTCACTCCTCGTCCGGTTCGGCGACCTGGAGCCAGACCACAAACGGCCTGGCATTCTTCACAACCTGGGAGGCCTTGCCGGCAGCAACAGCTTCATCGTACCACTGGACAATGGCTTCTTCCTCGAGGACGTCGCCATCATACAGGCATTTCAGGACCACCGGCACCTCCTTCAGGGCCTCGGCGCTGCACTTGCCGCAGAACGCCTCGATGGCCTGGAGCAGCAGCATCTGGGCTCCTTCATCGGGCACGGCAGCAGCAAGGTAGTCATTGTTCTTCTTGACGTCCTTTGCAAACCCCTTGCCCGCACCGTGGAAGAGCGCCTCAAAGAGGGCGTCCGTCACGTCCTTGGCGGGGAGGGTCGAGGAGGACAGCACAGCCTTGATCTGAGCTGGAGTGGCAGCATTGCCCACGTTGGCCTTGATCTCCTCGACCAGTTCATCATATGGAGACATTTTGGCATGTTGCTTCTTCTTTTCTGTCTCTTCGGTGGCAAGCATGACCATCTCGGCAGTCGCCGCATTCAGCTGCTCCTCCATGCGCTTTCTCGCAGCCTCTGCTGACGTGTCAGTCTGCCACTCCACACCGTCATCATCGTCGTCGTCATAGTCGTCATCTGCAGCAGCTGGAAAGTCCACAGCTTGACTGTAAGTTGACGAGGTTGCATGTTCTTCATCAGAACCACCAGCAGTAGCATTTTTCTTTGCAGCAACACCTTTTGCAGTGCTGTCCTTGGATGAAGCACCTTTCTTCTTCCCATCCTTCTTGAGTTTCTTCATCTCCTCATCAGCAGCCTGACCTTCCTTGAGCCGCTCCTTCTCAGCTCTTCGCATGGCTTTCTTGTCCTTGCCTCCCTTCTTCAGTTCTGGCGGGTTGTTCACAATGAATTTAGCAAGCTTGTCACTCATGTTAACATCCGAGATGAAGCCACATGCAGCACATTTCAGAGATAGCGTCTGTTTCTTGGAGATGACAACCTCTGTTTCAGGGTTGCCACACTTATAACACTGAACATACTTGTTGATGAAGTTCTCAAGAAGGCCAGCCAGTTTTGCAGTGTCATGGGCACCATTGACTATGCAAACCCCTGTCTTGTCATCAAATGTAGACTGTGCCCCAAGCGCACAGCCAAAGTACTTTGTTGTGTAGGAAGCTGGCCTGGCAAGCGCTTTTGCTATGCCAACCATGTTCACGATGTTTGTCTTGATGCCATTACCATGGCCTTCTATTTTTGTTAACATTTTGGGCATCTTGTACCTGTAGAAGGCGTCATCCTTGTTCAAAGCGCCAATGTTCTGCAGCGCCATCTTGGCTCAAGCTTTCTGATCCTATCAGCCTCGTCCAAATTCAGAAGCAAGAGCCGCCTTTGAGCTGACCTTGAACAGTGGCAAGTGAGGGGAAAGAAGCTTATCCCTTTTTCTTGTTGTACGAGAACACTCTCCCGGCAATCCAACTGATTCGAAGTACAGCGAGTGTTGTCCAGACATGAAAGAAACTTGGACTTCCAAGCCCTCCACTTTGTCAGATTGTAGCAAAGAGATTCTGCTGCCTGCATTAAACAAGCCAAAGATCATGCATTAGCGATTCTGCATACAAGGCAAGATTGAAAAGAAAAATATTCAGCCGGAGGTATATCATAATGCCAGAAAGGGAACAGAGGATTATACAGTGTGGACTGTCTAAACAAAATCAGATAGTGCCTAGAAATTAACAACGGGCATGGTTCCGTGCAAACTAGAGACGCGATGCAGAAGCAAATTCAACACAAAACGGCCGCATTGTTCATCAAAGAGTGAATATAGCCTATTGGACTGAACAAAACTGCATTTTTCACTTCAGATCTAGTAGGTCCCTAAATGACCAAGATAGGTCTAGTCTGCTACTAGTACTACGAGTAGATATGATCTATGTGTGGACTGAACAATATTTACTTAATCTATGATCTCAAGCAATAAACCAAAACTAGCAGCTCGGAATCAAATATACGCTACGAACGCTGAATCGCTTCCAGGCTACAACCGTGGAGATCAAATTGTTCCTCATGAAAAACAAATAATACCTACGCCGGATCAGGTCCAGCTCGACAGATACAGTAGTCGACGATACTAAGATATTTTTTTCTACATATACGAGGACACCCAACCAAACCCTAGCTCATGCCCAGTCCACAGCAACAATCGCTAAATTTAACAAAACAAAAAAATATCCAGGTAGCAGGGCCATCCCGCTCGGATCCACCGTGACCAAGAATACAGAGCGAGGTTACTCACCTAGGGCAGGGAGTTCGGCGCCGGCGGGGGGAACTCGAGCAGGAGGTCGCAGGCGATGGCGGCGGGCGCTGTGAGGAGAGGATCGGAGGCGTGCGTGCGTGCGGCTTTTATTTGAAGCGGTCGAGGGACGGCCTTGGTGGATTTCGTGATGGATTCGGTTTTTTTTTTGAGGATCTTTTTTTTTTTGCCGGGATGGATTCGGTTTCTAATCTAACACACGAGAAAGAGTCCGACCGGTGCTAGAAACAGTTTTTTTTTAGTTACCGGATAATTGCCCATGCGCTGTATTGGGAGCATAAACATTTTTTTAAAAATTATTTGTATTTTGCTAATATATAACTGACCGCATATAGCACATGACACGCGAATTAATAATCTTCAAATGTCTCTAAAAAACAATCCCTTCAAACGATCAAATCATTAAGAAAAAAAAACAAGTTGTAGGCGTGGAAGTAGCACCGGATAATTTGGAATACCCGATGTTTGTATTCGGGGAAATACCGGTATAGCAAGTTGACATCTTTATCCGAACAAAAATATAACTTGATGTGAAAATATCTGAATTTATCTTATAAATACAAATATGATTGAGAATTTAAAAAAGGTAGATGTGAAAGTGGATATATTCATATTTCAAGAAATATTACGCCTACAAATTTAAGCAATTCTAGCCCCAAATCTCAATTATACAACATAAAAGTCTAAAAAGTGGTCAAATTCCACTTTTGTATTTGTATGAAATTGCACTTGGAAATTATTAGGTTCCTTTGTAGCAAAACCTAACCCCCTCAGGTTTAAATCTGTTTGAGCGAGAATTATTTCCTGACAGAGGGAGTATTCCCAAAATAAGTAAGTTAAGACACTTATTTTGAAATGGAGGGAATAGTATTTATTCATCTACTCTCTCCGTCCGAAAATACTTGTCATCAAAATGGACAAAAAAGGATGTATCTAAAACTAAAATATGTCTAGATACATTCCCTTTTATTCATTTTGATGAGAAGTATTTCCGGACAGAGGGATATTATTTATCATTGACTTATCATATGTTACGAGTAGATAATTTTGTGTCACACAGTTGCTAACTTAATTTTGCACCTAATAATACATACACTAAATTTTAAGATCCATATATGCTCCGAACTGAGTAACATCTGATTCGTATCCGTATTCAAGTAGCATCCGCTCCATATATCGCATTCGTATGTGTGTCACAGCAAAAACATGACGAGAAAATTTGTACTGTATCTGTATCCTCTACACGTAAGAACTGCTGCAGGGAGGGTGCTCTTAGGCTGAAGACTTGTCGCCGCCAAAGGCATTCTCCAGAACACCGGTGGCCTCAAGGTGGCTAACATCCCCACACATCTTGACAATGCAGCGGCCAGTGTCACCAGAAACGAGCACGACAGTAACCGACGTGTTGTGTATTTTACCGCGGAGCGGCACGGGACTGGCGTGCCTGTAGAGCTCTCTGATGGTTCCGCCATGAGAGACCAGGATAACACGCTCCCCTGTTAGTAAATGAGAAAAAAAAGTTCAGAAATGCTCAGGAGGTCATAGCCAAGTAAGCAAATCTCATGCATAAGAGGTAGTTTTTGTCGGTAATATTTCTCTTTAACGGTTATTTGAAGTTTTAAACATTAACACAGTATCTCGTCTACAGCCCACAAGAACCAAAGGATGACAATAAGGCAACCCCTTCTTTGAATAGCATTCCTTTTGATAGGTAGTGAGCAAACTCTCAGGGTTTTCTTTTTCGAGATTGAAATATATATTTTATCCAGATTGTCAAGTTTACAAAACAATAGTCTGATTTACTACCAGTTATAAGTCAAAGAAAAAAATGAAGCTTGTTTTGTTCGTTTTGCTTTTTGCAGGGAAAAGTCTGAAGTCCGGAGTTTACCTCTATGTTTCTCGACTATTTTATACAGGCAGGAGACACATCGCTCGGATAGTTGATCAAGACTCTCCCCACCACCCTGAAAGGACAAGCCCCAAAAAACTCAGAACAATAAATCTTTCAAGACAAGCTAACGCATGAGGCTGATACAAGCATACGGCTGGTTAGAGAAAAGCTGTATGAGCATCCTGTATGATAAAAATCGACCTAGAATACAAAACCCCTTTCATGTACCAACCTATATGAACCTGTTGTGTGTGTAAGTTCATAAGAAATGACAGTTTGATATGGCAGAGTTGTTTGTCTGTTAAGTTGCCCTCAGAAACAGCTGCAAGTCTACGGCAGGGTACCAAAAACAGTGACTTGCATTAATACCTCAATTCATTAGGATTTCAGGAGCATGTCATGTTAAGTGAACAATGTTCTTGCCACTGGAAGATCAATCCATGTTCAACATGTTCAAGCCTACAAAATGGTTAACTATATGCAGGCCATTGAATGGTGCAGTGTCGATGCATATCTACTTGTGACATCTTTAAGACTATGGTTACAACCAACCATGTATTTGCAATATTTTCAAGTACACAATTCTCCACTGGTCAGTGAACTAATATCAACTCAAAAAAAAATCAACTGATAAACATTTTCTCAAAAGTAGAAAAATGTGAATGCTTACAGGAATTTGCTGGTTTCTCTTGTGAGACATAAAAGCTTTGTAAGCTTCTGGCTTTTCTTTGACAGCATCTTGAAGCGTCAGGCCCTGCACATCTCCTATGTGTCTTTCTCTAAGTGCAGGATCAAACACAACCTATTATGCAAATTGTTTGCTCATTAATATTATATCAAGCAATTTGTCAAGATGTGTGGAGATGCAGAGCCTGCACAAATTACATGGCAGCAACATGTTGTATGCTCGAGATATTTGAATAACAGAAAGAGTCAACGTGAATGAACGAACATTTGGTAAATTGCAGAATTTTGCTATTGTTCTTGCAGTCTCTGCGGCCCGCTTCAAATCTGACGAGTATATGGCAGCTGGTTTGGCTTCTTTAGACAGCCGATGAGCAACCTGGGCATTAGAGTCACACAAGTTCCACATAAAAAATGCTACTCCAGATGTCTTGTACTACCTCCATTCCTAAATATAAGTCTTTTTAGAGATTCCACTACGGACTACATACGGAGTAAAATGAGTGAATCTAAACTCTAAAACATGTCTATATACATCCGTATGTAGTCCGTAGTGGAATCTCTAAAATAGACTTATAATTAGGAACGGAGGGAGTAGTATATAAGTAAGCCATACAATACCGCAACAGCTTGCTGCCTCCCAATCTCATTCAGCTCTGCATCCAAGTGCCCCTAACACAAGAGTAGGATAACATATCAGATCGGTTGAGGGTTGGGTAATGTGCAAATACGCACCAGAGTTAAAATCATATCATGCCATTAATTTATTGCTCCTACCTATTTATTCAGATTATAAAATCGGATAAGGGAAAATGGCCCTAGGACGCTATTATTTGTTGGCATTTGCTCACACACACTACAAAACTGCTAACTGGCTCAGCAGTCAACACCATCACAAATTCATGGTCATTTGCAAGAGAAAGCTGGAAATACTAAATTACTATAGCTTGCCCAATTAAGAGAAGGCCAATATGTGTTTGTAGCTACCAGGCAATCTAAATCTACACCGAGGAGCAACAGAACATAAATTTTGACATTCTCTCCTTATTCAGGTACAAGTATGATGTATAGGTGAAAACTGACAATAGCAGTGGTATAACATTACTGTCTGTCATCTCTTAAGCTGCTTTTGCAATGGATGACCGCCCCTGGCCCATGGTCAATGGCCAATGGGCACCTCCAAGAGCAGAAGCAAGATAAATAATTCTAACGAGGCACACAACTAGAATATGAGATGCAACGAAGATACGAAGTGAAGATATGTAAATACTGTAGTGTGTAGTCTTCTGTAAGTAGCGTGAGAAAACATGCATTACCTTAAAAGTCCTAAGTTTCATTACATGACAAGCTAATTGAGGACGTGAAAGGAAAATTCCTCTTGCTACAGGTGGCTTAGAAATCAGTTGCACATTACATGACAAACTAAAATGAGGACATGAAAGGAAAATTCCTCTTGCTATAGGTGGCTTAGAAATCAGCTGCTAGCAACGGAAGCAAAATAGTGGTTGACAATATTGCAATGAATCAAGCAAAAAAATCAATTGAAGGAAAACTGATTAAGCTGCTTCCCGAGTTGCTTTGTAAATTGCTACTCCCTCCATCCCATAATGTAAGATGTTTTTTGACACTAGTGTAGTGCCAAAAAATGTCTTACATTATGGGACGGAGGGAGTACATCAGATGCCTATAATATATCGAAGTTCACATGTTGACATCAGTGCATCACACGTTAATAACCTCTACCAAATAGTCCTCTTCAAGACAGTCTCCCAGATATTTAGCCAGTAAACTTTTTCTACAACTAGACGTAAAAGATATTTTGATAGGTAGTTAGAGATAGCTTCTAGAGGGTTTATCCTTTGCTACAATGGGTGCCTATATAAACGGAATACCTGTGAATCTTCCGGATTGGTCTGCAATGAGCCTTGGCCAGGCTATTCCTCAAACTCCACCACCTCTGTTTCCCATGCGCCCATGGTGTCACCAAGAAGCTCTCTAAGGGCAATGACCTCATCTGGCGCGCTCAAATCCTCTCCCATGTGAGGGGCGCTCACATGGAGGGGTTCCTCGATGGATCAGGAGATCGACGCGGTCGCGACGGACGGGAAGACAATAGAGAAACACATTAACCCTGAATGAGGTTTGGGTTGCAGCTGGTCAGCAGGTGTACTCGTTCCTGCTCACCTCCCTGCCGAGGGAAATTTCCATGCAGGTTATTTCCTACACCATGACGGCGGCATGGTCCAGAACAAGTTCGCGTCACAGAACCGCACACACACGGTGAACATCCGGATGGTACTCGCGAACACCCAGAAGGGCAACTCGAGCATTGTTGAGTACATCGGCAAGCTCAGGGGCCTCTAATGTGATGGAGGCCCTGGGTAAGAAATTGGATGATGAGGACATTGTCTCCCACATCCTCAGCGGCCTAGCCGAGGACTTTGATTAGGCATCTCGGCGATGTGCTCGCGTGTCGACCCTGTATTGGTGAGCGAGCTCTACGGCCAGCTCGCCAGTTTTGAGACGTGCATGTCCATGCATGGTGGAGGGTCAGTGATGGTGTTACGGCCAAGGGTGCCTCACCTTGCTGGTAGTCGGCCCAAGTAGGCCGGCCTGAGGACCCCTAGGTCGGTTTCCACCCTAGGCCATCATGCCGGCCCATGGGCTCTGTAGAAGGAGGATGCTGGAAGCCTTGCCGTACAAGACAAGGAAGCCGGATCCGTGGAGGACTCCCCTCCACTGACGCAGCCGACTAGGTCCTATATAAGCAAGGCCCAAGCTAGTTGATACACATTAGATTACATTGAGATCAATCCCTCGATTGTACCTTGTACTCTGTACACCCCTTCGCAATACAACACGAGCAGGAGTGCGGTATTACCTTTATCATGAGGGCCTGAATCTGGGTAAATCTGGTCTCCTGTTTCCCCTCTAATCTATTCGACTAGCCAAGATAGCTTCCGACGGTGGTGGCCCATACAGGTCCTGGGGAGTGAACTCGGAGAATCAGATGGGATCGCCAGTTGCCGTCGGCACGATCCACACATCGGGTCAAATCTTCGTTTTCGGCGCCATGTGCTACGTCGCCGACTCAACCAGCCATCTTAGCCAAGTAGAGACCTACGCTCCAGGCCGGATCATTCACTTCGGCAATCTAGAATACGTCGCGGATTCACGCAGCGAGCTTGTCCTCCAAGGCCTAGCGCCATGCCAGGCCCAGGAGCAGCAGGCCCACCACCCACTTCATTGCTAACGTCGAAGACCTCACCGCCATCATCAAGAAGCTAGACGATCCCGATGAGGAGATGGGTGACTAAGCCAATAGCCACCCGCCAACTGCGGCACTTCACAGACCATGGAAGGCGGCCTCAATCAAGGCCTGCTACATGGCAGACACATCGGATACGAACCAGGAGGAAAGCGGTGAGGCAGAAGAAATCAATGATGATGACATCGAAGCGATTGACGAGCCGATCTTGGACAACGAGGCCCAAGAGTCTACCCGGGTGAAATCTTGGCGACCCTCAACAAGGTTAAAGGAAAAGAGACGCTTGGAAAGGAGTGCAGCCGAGTTGCAGAGGTCCGAGGAGCAGTTCCAGTCTCGCCAGAAAAGTTGAAAGACCATGCCGACGGCAGATACAGCCGCCCTAGCTCTCCGAAGCAGAAGGATGGATCAAGCACTCGAGAACGCCGTAGATCCAAGCCCGTGTCCTATCGCACGCCGGCAAAGAATATGCAGGCAGCGGCAAGGGCCCTCATTAATGTGAGGTTCCCCAACAGATATCCGGACAAGGAGATATCTGAGCTAGGGATGGAGCCTCTCAACACAACAGTGATCATGCAAGATAATTATGCCTGAGGGAGTCCTGGATTAGGGGGTCCCCAGGTGTCCGGTTTATTTGAAATGGGCCGGACTGATGGGCCATGAAGGCGAGGTAGAAGACCACCTCCTGTGTCCGGGTAGGACTCCTATGTGCGTAGAACGGAAAGTTTGGTGTCCGGGTGTAATACTCCTTTCCTTTGTAAACCGACTTTGTACAACCCTAGGCCCCTCCGGTGTGTATATAAACCGGAGGGTTTAGTCCGTAGAGGGCATCAGAATAATCATAGGCTAGACAGCTAGGGTTTGGCCATTATGATCTCGAGGTAGATCAACTCTTGTAACCCCTATACTCATCGAATACAATCAAGCAGGACGTAGGGTTTTACCTCCTTTGAGAGGGCCTGAACCTGGGTAAACACCGTGTCCCCATTGTCCCTTGTTACCATTGATCCTTAGACTCACAGCTTGGGCCCCCCTACCCGAGATCTGCCGGTTTTGACACCGACAATGGTGCTTTCATTCAGAGCTCCGTTGTGTGGTCACGAAAAGCGATCTATGGCTCACCTTGTCATCAACGACGATATCACTTCTAGAAGGAGCCTAACTTCAGGACAGGTCCTCCAGCTCGGCGGTTTCACCGTGGGTGCCCGCATGGCCATCAAGCCGACAGCGTCCCCCGTGATCGCCAAACACCACCCCTGCATCGGTCTCGAATACTCTGAAAAGATGGATCCGGCGGACACCTCGTCCTTAAACGAGCTGCTAGATCGCATCGCCGCCCTGGGGCTTTCAACGGCTATGATCGGATCGGGCTTAAACCTGACTAGAGGGAAATCAATCTCCCGCCGATCACCCACCTGGTAGCGGTCGTCGAGGAACGAGCCGAAGACACTTCTTCTCCTGAATTAAGGACCAGCTATGTTCGGACCTCCGAATCCCTTGAGTCGGATACCCTTCCTTTGGGTGGGACTCCGCGCCCCCTGAACTCAGGGTCGAACATAGAGTCTGGGGAGCACTAGGATCTTCCCGGACCCGAACTGGTGACCTCGGAGATTTTACAAGCTCCGGACACAATTTTACAAGCTATCCAAGAGCCACGCCAGGGCGTCCGGTGACTTGGTCAGCACGGCCTCCCAGCAGAGCCACAGGTCAGGCAACCACAATCGAGAGCCCCGCAAGCCAAGCACCTACGAACCAGCTCCTCGCCAGTTATATGAGTCATGCAGCAATAACCAGCCTCAAGCTAATCAGGGGATGGCCCCGCAGCTCGTCATGCCACACGGCCCACCCCCGAGAGAAACTCAAGAAAAAGCTTGTTCAATGCCACCAAACCTTTTTTCAAGAGATGGCATTGCCTTCTAGGTCATCCGTCGTCATCTATAGTTAAGCAAGTTGTCAGTCGCAATAATCTTTCCATGTGCTAGTGAGTCGAATAAAACCACTATGTATGATGCATGTCAAAAAGGCAAGAGCCCTCAATTGCCATATCCGAGTGATTAGTGAATCCAGTGCTCCTTTAGAGCTTATATTTTCCGATGTTTGGTGAAGCAGCACAAAATTTGTGGAGGAGCAACTCCACCTTGCCGCTACAATGTGTACAGCACAAGTGTTGAAGGAGCAGCTTCAACGTGCTGCGCTAGATATCGCTCTAGAGGCGAATGTAGGTTGATAGGGCAGCAAGAGTTCAATCCAGAACTCCTAGGGCACAAGATCTACTCCAAGATCTTAGATAAGAACAACAAGTTCTATTATAGGTAGGGGTACATAGTCTGCCTCCAAAGTAGAGGCGAGGACCTCTATTTATAGGGCTTTGGGAAGCCTTCACATACTTCTACTTATAGCTAGAATACTCTAGAAAACATTATGTAAGTTTCACCATTCTACTCATAGCTACTCACAACTAGAAGACTCTAGAAAACAGTAGGTAGGATAGAAAAGAAAAGGAAAGAAATACTACACTAGAGTGGAAGCATCTAGAAGTAGCCAAACAGATCTGGCATGTGTTTTCTTTCTTCTCATCTAGTGTTCCTCATCATTCTCCCCTGGTTGTTTGGAACTCGCCCTCGAGTTATCTTCATAGAGCGCTTCTTCTGGATGGTAGAGAGTCAAGTCCGCAACATTGAAAGTGTTGGAGATACCCATGCCACTTGGAAGATCTATCACATAAGCATTATCATTTATCTTCCTCATGATAGAGAAGGGCCCATACCTTCGCTGCCTAAGTTTCCCTTTAACACCTAAAGGCGGCCTCTCTTTTCGGAGGTAGACCATCACCTTATCACCGACTTGGAATGATTTTGGCCTCTTTTTGCAATCAGCAAGTTGTTTATATTTCTGATTTTGTGCTTCCAAAGCGCCGCGAATCTCTTCAAATAACTCGGTGTAATTATCAGCAAAGGACAATGCTGATTTTGAGTTTCCCCTTGATGGCAGCTTCACTAGGTCCACCACATGTGTTGGAATTTTAGTGCAGACAATGGAAAAAGGGCTCCTTCCTGTGGATCTATGCTTGGAGTTATTGTAGGAGAACTCTGCAAGAGATAAAGCCAAATCCCATTGCCCCTTTCTTTCTCCACAAATGCAACGGATCAGATTACCCAAAAACTTGTTCACCACTTCCGTTTGTCCATCTGTTTGTGGATGAGCAGTGCTAGAAAATTTCAATTCAGTGTTGAATTGCTTCCACAAAGTGAGCCAAAATGCAGCAAGAAACTTGCTATCACGGTCTGAGACAATGGACCTTGGAACTCCATGAAGTTTGGCCACTTCTCGAAAAAATAGGTTTGCCACATGATGAGCATCCGTTGTCTTGCGGCATGGGATGAAATGAGCCATCTTAGAGAATCTATCCACGACCACAAATACAGCATCACTTCCTCGTCTTGTTCTTGGCAAGCCCAAGACGAAGTCCATAGAAATGTCCTCCCATGGAGCAACAGGAACAGGCAAAGGCATGTATAACCCTGTGTTCTGGACTTGGCCTTTGCAGGTCTGACATACGGGGCACCGTTGAACGAACTTTCCAGCATCTCTCTTTAGTTGTGGCCAAAAGTAGCGAGCTTCCAGGTTAGCGATAGTCTTGTCCCGTCCAACATGGCCACTAAGATCACTTGAATGGAGCTCTCTAACCAGCTTGTCACGTAGAGAACTTGGAATGCACAAACGATCATTTTTGAAGAGATATCCATCTTGCATCAAATAGTCATCACCTAATGGTTGGCCCCTTGCGTGCTTTACCCAAACATGGCCAAAGTCTTCGTCACCCTCATACAACTCCTTTATTTGAACCATGCCCGGAAGTTCAACTTCAAAAGAAGTCAAGAGGAATGCACGACGACTCAAAGCATCGGCCACTCTGTTAGTTATTCCAGATTTATGCACGATGAGATAGTTAAACCTCTCAAGATATGCTGCCCATCTTGCTAGCATGCGGTCAACATGCTTTTGATTTCTAAAATGCTTCAAGGATTGATGGTCGCTATAAACAATGAACTCTTTAGGCAGCAAATAGACTTCCCAAGTTTTCAACGCTCTGAAAACGGCGTATAATTCTTGCTGATAGGTACTCCATTTCTGTCTAGCTTCACTTAACTTCTCACTAAAGAAAGCAATGGGCTTCCTTTCTTGAGATAGGACAGCTCCAATGCCTACTCCACTTGCATCACACTCCAACTCAAAAGTCTTGTTGAAATCAGGTAGTACCAAGACAGGAGCTTGTGATAGCTTTTGTTTAATCTCATTGAAGCTAGCTTCAGCTGCTTCTGCCCATTGGAACTTTCCTTTCTTCAAACACTCGGTAATTGGTGCCATGATAGTGCTGAAATTCTTAACAAATCGCCTATAGAAAGTTGCAAGGCCATGAAAGCTTCTTACCTCAGAAATGGTCTTAGGAGTTGGCCATTCTCGGATTGCTTCAACCTTAGAATCATCAACACGAATGCCGTCACATGTTATGACGAATCCTAGGAAAAGAAGTTGTGTTTGCAGGAAAACACATTTCTTCAAGTTGACGTAGAGCTCATTTTCCCTTAGTACTTCTAGCACCTTCCGAATGTGATCAAAGTGTTCATCCTCATCCTTGCTATAGATCAAGATGTCATCGAAATAGACCACAACAAAGTGGGATAAGAAGGGTCTAAGGACTTGATTCATTAAGTGCATAAAGGTACTTGGTGCATTTGAGAGTCCAAATGGCATGACTAGCCATTCAAACAACCCTTCCTTTGTCTTGAAGGCGGTCTTCCATTCATCCCCGGGTCTTATACGGATTTGATGATATCCACTTCTTAAATCTAGCTTTGTGAACACTCTTGCTCCACTAAGCTGATCCAACATATCATCCAGACGGGAAATAGGGAATCTATACCTTACGGTGATCTTGTTAACGGCTCTACTGTCCGTACACATGCGCCAAGATCCATCTTTCTTTGGCGCGAGTAGGGCTGGTACAACACATGGGCTAATACTTTCTCGAATGTGCCCCTTCTGCAACAATTCCTCCACTTTCTCCTTCAATATACCATGCTCCTTTGGGCTCATTCGATAGTGTGGAAGATTAGGAAGACTTGCTCCCGGAATTAAGTCAATTCTATGTTGAATTCCTCTCATCGGTGGCAAGCCATGTGGCTCCCCAAGTATGTTCTGAAATTCTGCCAATAAACCACGTACCTTTGCTGGAATTTCAACAGTCAGGTGCTCTTCTCCCTTTACAACAAGTGCAGCACACAAATCTGCCTCCTTCAAGTCTTCCATAAACTCATGAGAGGTATGGGAGATAGTTAACATAGTTTTCCCCTCCTCCTTAGAGGTATTACCTTCGGGTTTGTTTGGTAAGATAATGATCCTTCTCTTGTTCCAAATGAAAGAGTAAGAATTTTCCTTGCCCTTGTGTGTAGTATCCACATCAAATTGCCAAGGCCTCCCAAGAAGAACATGGCTGGCATCCATGTCAACCACATCACACAACACATTTGAGCGATAATGCTTACCCAAAGAAAGTGGCAGGTTGCATTGTTTGGTGATCCTCATATTCACTCCTTTCTTGATCCATCCAATAGTGTAGGGATTTGGATGATCATGGGTTTCAAGCTTTAAATGGTCCACCAACTTCTGGGAGATAAGATTCTCGCAGCTGCAACTATCAATCACTAGTTTGCATACCTTGCCATTCACCGTGCATTTGCTCTCAAATATTTTCTTCCGTTGTGTGTCATCGAGTTGTGGTATGGAACATAGGACACGCTGGATCACACATACCACCTCTTCACCTTCTTCTTGACAAACCTCTTGTCCGTCTACATCTTCAGATTCGTATTCTTCCTCGTCGCTTTCACCATCATGGATAGTCGTGTTAACAAATTTCCTTAGTGGGCAGCCGCTGGATATGTGTCCCTCTTTACCACATTTATAGCACTTTGGGCCTTCATTTGCCTTACCCTTGCCTCTAGTTTGCTTCGGGATGGGCTGTTTTGTCTTTGGTGGAGTGGTCTTTTCTTCCACTCTATTAGGTTGGCTCCTAGATGAGCCTTCGGTATGAGGATATGGAGGATATGGAGCCTTAGTTGTCTTTCTCATCCTCACAAACCTCTCGGCCTTTAAGGCTAGAGCTTGTGCTTGATCAACGGACCAGATTTGTTGCATCATCAATCGATCTTGAATAGCATCATTGAGACCATTGATGTACCTTGCAACTTGTTGCTCTTCAGTTTCAGCAAGGTTGCACCTCACTTGTAGCCTTAGAAACTCCTCCGTGTAATCTGAAACAGTCCTATTTCCTTGAGCGCAATTTTGAAATTGGATAAATAGGATCTGGTCATAATCAGCGGGCAAAAATCTCCCTTTCAAGAGGCCTTTCATTTGTCGCCAAGTTCTAACACGAGGTTCTCCTCTGAGCCTGCGCTCCTCTTGAACGCGATGCCACCATGCACCGGCTCCTCCTTTCAGTTTGTATGCGACCAAAGGAACTCTACGATCTTCCGGAACCTCCATGACCTCAAAGAAAGTCTCCACTTCATATAACCAATCCAGGCACCCTTCAATGTCAACATTTCCATTAAAACTTGGGATCTCAGCTTTCACCTTGTATGTATCTCTTGCATATGTAGGGTTGGGTGCTCTCCGATATGCGTAGAGATTTGGCTCTTCAAGGGCATCATCATATTCTTCACCTTCAGAAGCCTCAACATAAATTGGCCTTCTTGAAGCACGTTGAACAACATGTTGTCGTGGCGGTCTTGCTCCAAGATTACCTCTCCTTCCTTGATGAACATCTTCCTCTTCTTTAGATGAATCTCCTTCATTGGTAGCAGGGGGGACACCCTTTCTTATCATCTCAACCGGCTGGTCAAATCTCCTATTAAGATCTTCACGCAGCTCTTTGATTTGTTGTTCAGCAGCATCCATCCTCTTCTCCAATTGCTCCATTGCTTGCTGCAACTTACTCTCGAAGAGGACAACAAGAACTAGTATGGGTCAACGAGGCTCTGATACCACCTGAAGCAGCACAAAGTTTGTGGAGGAGCAACTCCACCTTGCTGCTACAATGTGTACAACACAAGTGTTGAAGGAACAGCTTCAACGTGCTGCGCTAGATATCGCTCTAGAGGCGAATGTAGGTTGATAGGGCAGCAAGAGTTCAATCCAGAACTCCTAGGGCACAAGATCTACTCCAAGATCTTAGATAAGAACAACAAGTTCTATTATAGGTAGGCATAGTCTGCCTCCAAAGTAGAGGCGAGGACCTCTATTTATAGGGCTTTGGGAAGCCTTCACATACTTCTACTTATAGCTGGAATACTCTAGAAAACATTATGTAAGTTTCACCATTCTACTCATAGCTACTCACAACTAGAAGACTCTAGAAAACAGTAGGTAGGATAGAAAAGAAAAGGAAAGAAATACTACACTAGAGTGGAAGCATCTAGAAGTAGCCAAACAGATCTGGCATGTGTTTTCTTTCTTCTCATCTAGTGTTCCTCATCATTTGGGCCCTTGCACGAGTCTATTGGACAAATGAAATATTATGTTATTGATGATTTAGCAAGCTCGCACGGATTTATCTAATCAAACAAAAATCTGAAGTGTTCGAAAAATTCAACGATTTCCAAGCAAACATTGAACGACAATTTAGCAAGAAAATTCTTGTTCTTCAATCTGATTGGGGAGGAGTATGAAAAACTCAAACTTCCTTTTACCAAAATTGGTATCTCCCATCATGTTTCTTGTCCACACGCACATCAACAAAATGGCTCTGATGTGCGAAAACGTCACATTGTTCGAATAGACCACTGTTAGCTGAAGCATCTATGCATGAATAAATCGGGTTTGTGATGATACAGACGTTCTAGTGGAGTCTCAAAATTGTTCACTTTACTAGGTACATGATTTATAAGATATGTGGCGGCAATTGAAAGCTTCATCCAAAACTCAAGGGTCCATGAGCTAAAAGAGACAATTTTGTTTCAATAATGTGACGGTGTTTTCGCTCAACAGAGCCATTTTGTTGATGAGTGTGTGGATGAGAGACATACCAATTTTGGTAAAAAAAAGAGAGTTTTTCATACTCTACTCCCAAGTCAGACTGAATAGCAAGATTCTTCTTACTAAATTGTAGATCCACGAGAGCTTGAAAATCATGGAATATTTGGAATACTTCAGATTTGTGTTTGATTAGATAAATCCATGTGAACTTGCTATCATCAATAAAACTAGCATGGTATTTCATCCATCCAAAAGACTCAAGCGCAGGGCGCCAAACATCAGAAAATATAAGCTCTAAAGGAGCACTTAGTTCACTAATCAAATTACAATATGGTAATTGATGACTCTTTGCTTTTTGACACGTATCACGCATAGTGTTTTTATTCGACTCGCTGGCACATGGAAGATTATTGCGACTAATAACTTGCGTAACTATAGATGATGGTAGTTGATCTAGATGACAATGTCATCTCTCCAAAGATGGTTTGATGACACTAAACACGCTTTTCCTAGAGTTAACGAAGTGGCCTGGAGGGGGTATAATCTTCTCCTACCCCTGCCGTGAAGCAAAGTTCTCCTTGTTTCCTAATCCTTGATAAAAAAGAGCGAGCAAAGTTCTCCTTGTTTCCTAATCTTTGAGGTGGAGAGGACGATCTAGTGTTTGAATTGATGAATAATCGATATGACTAATGCCCATACCTGGCGGCTTGGACTTGTTCATTGTCGTTGTAGCGGTCACGAGTGTTCAATTGGTTGAGATTGGCGGTGATGTGGAGTGTCTCCCGTGTCCACTTACCAATTCATGTCAACAGCCTACAATGTTGTGGTTGCTCCACGTTCTTTATTTATCCACCATAGGAGCAACCATACCTCCTCAACACTTCCATGTAGGGTGGCCCTAGCGACAAATTTGTCACTAAACTTTGGAGAATTGAGACAAGGTAATTGTTGGCATAGCCTTGGCCCCGTTGTTCTTCCTTTGGGTGATCACCGCCTCCGGAGTGGCCGTGGGAGCCGACAGAGTTGTTGTTAAAGTTATCGTGGTTGTTTCCTTGGCCCTGTTGTCAATGCAATACACTAGGGGTGTCCTCCCGAAAGGGGGGATGGCAGCAGGCCTGCCTCGAGGCCCATGATGCTTGATAAAGGTCCAACTATAAAAGGGGATCGCGGAAGCCCGTTGCGATGAATCATCTTGGCGTGCAAGCCAAGATGGCAACAACTTAGATCAGATTGATCTCCTGTAAAACACTAGCCCCCGTCATCTATATAAGGTGGGGGCTAGGGGCAATCGTTCCCATCTACTCTGGTAGAAACACTCTCAGTAATCTCATACTTCATCCTCCATTGTAATCCAGCACAAGGTACTCCACCATGAATACAAACCAAAAGCAGGATGTAAGGTGTTACTCCTCCCCGGAGGACCGAACCTGGGTAACTTCCTCGTGTGACATCCAATCTGGTACTTCCGGCCACTTTTGTCACCCTGCCTGGCGCCAACTGACGGTACATAAACCGGTCAGTACCGTGGCGAACGTCGCCGGAAGTATCAGATTGGAGATCACACGAAGAAGTTACCCAGGTTTGGGACTCCGGGACGGAGTAACACCCTACGTTCTGCTTTTGGTTTGTATTCATGATGGGGTACCTCGTGCGAGGATTACCATGGAGGATGAAGTATGAGACTATGGTTCTACCAATGTAGATGGGAATGACTACCCCTAGCCCCCACCTTATATAGATGACAGGGGCTAGGGTTTTACAGGAGATCGATCTGATCTAAGTTGCCGCCATCTTGGCTTGCACGCCAAGATGATCCATAGCAGCGTGTACGGGCTTTCGGTATCCCCTCTTGTAGTTGGACTTTCACCAAGCTTCATGGGCCCCGAGGCAGGCATGTTGCCGGGCTCCCTACCGGAGGCCACGCAGTGTATTGTACCGTCAGGGTGATCACCTCCTCTAGAGTTGCCATGGGAGCCAACGAAGTTGTTGCTAAAGTTGTCGTGGTGGTGGTTGTTGTTTCCATTACCACCACTACGTCTTGCGGTGGTCCTCCAGACTTGTGGTTTGTCAGGCCGCCGCGGGCAGCAGCGTTTGCAGAGGGCTGCGACCTTCTGCCACGCATGGATATGGCGTCTCAAAACTAACAAGTTGGTCGTAGAGCTCACTAACCAATACAAGCTCCACAAGCGAGCACGTCGCCGGAACTACCGTATCAAATTCGCGTTTAGGCAGTTGGGAGACAACGTCCTCATCATCCAATTTCTCGCCGATCACGTGATGTTGCAAGCGCTCGATATGCAAGGCTGATCGTTGTTTCATTTTCTAAGCCGGGCCGCCGTGCATCGATGTTGCACAACGTTGTAGGCCGGACACACGCCGCTTCAAGGACAATTGTCGCCACTGCAAGTTGGAATAGCGATGCTGAAATGCCTAGCGGGTGATGCTGAAAATCGAGACGCTTGGCGTTGCATGGCGGGCAGCTGTTGTTGCAAAGCTGGAATAGTGACGTTGCAAGGCCAGACCAGCGATACTGCAGATCAAGACACATGATGGTGCAAAACGGTGCCATCGATGCTGCAAAGCCGAAATCATGGCATTGCAAGACCGGATAGGCGACGCTGCAAGTCGAGACACACGACGCTGCAAGGTGGGGCCACCGCTGCTGCAAGGTGAAATTGTGACGTTGCAAGGCTGAACTAGCGATGCTGCAAGCCGAATCACGGAATGCTGCAAAGATGGACCAACAATGCTGCAATAACGCGCACCGCTACAAGGATGGACGATGCTGCTGCAGCAAAGCCGGAATTGTGATGCTAGGAAGCCATGCTAGCGATGTTGTAAGCCAAAGTCATGACGCTTGAGGGGCAAAATCATGCTTGCTAGTGATCAACTTGGAAGAGCATGCCCGACACGGGTGCTAGGAGAGGGCACTGGGAGTAATATCCTGGCCGATGGATAGTTGGGCCAACCAATCCTAGCGTCACACGTGGCATCGACGCAAAAAGTGGTGTCGAGCACTTCTCCGCACAAGTTAAAATATTGTGTGCAGGGACTGGTTTTCCGACCGGTTTTACCGTTACTGAAAGCATGTAATTAGGGCTCAATATAGAAATAGAGTGTTTCGGTGAATTTTTTATTATACAATATTTATTTTGTTTTCTATCATCTATGTAAGCGTCTAGAGTTGGACATGCTCTGAATTTACAAGAAATAGCCAAGAGCTCAACGGCAAGCTCGTAGAGACAAAGACAAACCCTGTTCCATCTTATGCAAGCTTTTCGCATGTAGTTTTCATGTTGCAAAGGGGCACCCGTGTAGAACCAGGGTTCCAGGCCAAAGAGAAAGAAAAAAGTCAAAAAATGTATGCATGCAACTGAGCATGGACTGTAACGGAAGAAACAACACGACATATATAAGCTGCATCCTGGCCTTTAGAAGGGGGTTGATCCAATGTCCCACGAACCGGCTGATCCGCAGGCCAGATCAGCCGGCTGGTTCGCCTATCTTTTAACAGTACATAGTACCAAGCTCTAAATTCAATGAAAAAACATACGGGAGTATTCAGCAATTGTGATCACCTGTATGATGCGCGAGGCGTTCCAGGAAGTCTCGCCATGCCGCACCACCACGACCTCAGTGAACTCGCCATCCTTGCCCTCTACTGTGGAAGAGGACGACATCCCTAAAGCTGTAGCGAAGAGATTCTGCCACCTATAGATTAAAACAAGTCAAATATCATGCATTAGCGGTTCTGCATACAAGGTAAGACTGAAAAAAACAATTCAGCCAAAGGTATTTGCCAGAAAGGGAACACGGGATTACACTATCAATCTATATGGCACCAACTGCAAAATCAACAACTTTCCATACAGCAAAGGTGTGGTCAGTATAAAAACCAAATCAGATAGTGCCTAGAAATTACCAATGGTTCCGTGCAAACTATAGAAAGATGCAATGCAAAAGCAAATCCACTAGCAAGTAGCAACATGCAAAGAACATTTAACCGCAAGTGCAACTCCCAAATTTTGATTGATCGCCAGGTATTCTTTTATCAACACTCAAATAACGATACTGAACTAATTAAGTACAAACTACTAGGCTAGTATACAAGCAGTCATACATCTTACCCATGTCACCATCCTTGGGTAAATAGCCCAATGAATGTGAACGTATTCACATGATTGGCCTCGGTTTCACAATGAGAAGGAAGCAATGCTCAGGATGGCAAATCAACAGGTGTCTATCTAAAACTGAAAAGCAAAGAGGATGATGCCTACTTATCTGCCTTCAGGTATTATTAGGTCACCAACAAAATAATCAACAACCGGCCATGACAATCACTACAAATACTGGCATAGTTTTCCCTTTCTCTTCCTAAAAAAATCAACTGCAAGCTGGAAACAAAACAGAGAAACTAGCGGCACAGAAGATTTTTAATCTGATCTGAAGTCTAAACTCGTCTCTCTGAATCAACCAGAAGTAGCAGCATAGGGACCCGAGCACAAACGGATATGGCGAACCCAACTAACAGCGGAACTGGAGAAGAGATGACGGACGAGATTGCTCACCTAGAACAGGGAATTCGGCGCCGGCTGGGAGGAACCGAGCAGAGGAGGCTGCGGGCGAGGCGCTGCCGACCAGAGGCGGGCGACGCGGGGAGAAGGCCCGGGCCGGCGAGCGCGGCGCGCGCCGCCGCTGCTGCTGGGGCGCCGCCCTGCTCCAGTGCCGTGGAGCGACCGCGCTAGGCAATGGGACGCTGGGCCGAACGTGTTGGCGATGAAGCGAGAGCTGGCTAACTTGGGCTTGAGCCAGGCCGAGCAACTTGACGCGCACGTTTGAGTTTTCTTTTTTCCGTTTTATGGCAAAAGCCCAAAGGGCAAAGGCCACCCCATATCCAGCCCTGTTGCTTTCTTTCATCTAAAGTTTTTTTGCTCAAAAAAAATCTAAAGTTTTTTAACACGATAGAGACGCGGATGCTCATATATATGCACATACACTCACTCCTATGAATGCACGCATGCATATTCTACCCCTATGAGCACCTCCAAGAGACTGAGCCGATACATCATCTTGGGATTGACGTAGTCATCACAGGCCCCTCCGTAGTCGACGGAATGTCTACTCCCATCAAACGAACATCGCCGAATAGTGTGAAATAAATCTAGAAAAATACGAGCATCATTGCCAAATGTAGTAATTGAACCCTGGTGAGTTGGCTCCACCATAAAGAATCTAACCATCTGAGCTATGTCAAGTTCACTTTTCGAAAATGTATTGACGACATCAATCTCGAGGTGTTCTTGCATCTACAACCATCCGACATGGTTGTGAATATCACGAAAAGGATTATGGGTGTTTCAGCCCGTTTAGTTGTTTGTGTTGCACCTAAATCTCAGCCCGCACGATATTTAAAGCACCTCCGAGCCTGGCTGAGTACGAATGCTCGAATCGGCCATTTTTCCATAGCCAGGCCCGAGCAATGCAACTCGAGGCACGTGGACGTCTGAGGTTGCACGCGAGGAGCCACGCTCGAGATGCCGCGTTGCTTCCCGATGCGTCGCCATAACTCCCATCACCCTCTCTCACCGCTTACTCTCCCCTCTCTCCATTCTCAGACTCGCGGCGGCAAGCACAAAGATCTAGACGACAAGCATCGGAGCGAAGATCTAGGCGGCGACAGCCGGTGTCGATCACCGGTCTCATCACCTCACCCACATGCGTTCATCAATGGCGGTAAGCCCTTTGTCCTCGATGGAATCGTTTTATCATGCCTGCATTCTATGCATCACGCACTAGGCATCCAATCTACCTCTTGGGCATTGACTTGGCACTAGATTTAGGCATACCCAATTAGGGATTTGAGCGGTTTGAACGGGATTGAGTAAGATTTTCACTAGGGGGATAAATCGAGCTTACATTCATTGATCCATCCCAACAAGCACTGCATCCTAGCCGCGATGAGCTTGGAGGCGCTCGTAGCGGTGGTAGCCTTGAGGCTTGCAATCGCGACCTCCAAGGGCAGTGTATGGTCACCTGGCTCAGGCGCCCTAACCACCATCTCCACCTCTTCTGCATTGCTAGCGTCATGAGGCTCAACCGGTTCACCATTGGCAGCACCCAGCATCTCCTCCTCCTCCCCATCCTCCAGAACGATGGTGGTTGGCGCCACCGCAAAGGTCGATTAGTCATGAGAGCATGTACTTGGCCATCTGACTCTCTAACATGGATCGACCGACTCATCCTCATCCATCGCCCACTACAGTATGCCCGCAGACATAGCACCTTGATACATCCCGAACATATCTATAATTTTTTATTGTCTCATGTTATTATCATACCACTTTTAGATAGTTTTTATAGCAATTTATATTATTTTTCTGGACTAACCTATTAATGTAGTGCCCAGAGTCACGCTACTGGAAACAGAGAATTTGCCATCAGTCAGCTCTTTGCCGTCTGCTAGCGGACGTCAAAGAAGACCTTTGTCGTCTGCTTATAAAAAACAGACGGCAAAGAGCCTAGTTGCCATCAGCCAATTCTTTGTCGTCCGCCAGCTAACGGCAAAGAATCTTTGCCGTCTGCTAGCTAACGGCAAAGAATCCTTGCCGTCTGCTAGCAGACGGCAAAGAGGTGGGTGGGGTCCAGTGGAGGTCTAAACCCTAACGACCCGCCAGCCCCACCTCATTGTCGTCTGCAACAGACGACAAAGAATATTTGCAGTCTGTTGGCACACGGCAAAGAATTGACTATCTAATGGTTGTCCCGCTCCCTTCTCTCTCTCCCTCCCCGACCTGACCCCCGCACCCGACCCCAATTAACCGCCGCCCCGCCCCCTCCCTTGCGGCGGCCGTCCCGCCGTCCTGCTACCTCTTGAGCATGCATTGGTTTCCCCTTGAAGAGGAAAGGGTGATGCAGCAAAGTAGCGTAAGTATTTCCCTCAGTTTTTGAGAACCAAGGTATCAATCCAGTAGGAGACTACACGCAAGTCCCTAGTACCTGCACAAACAATCAAGAACCTTGCAACCAACGCGATAAAGGGGTTGTCAATCCCTTCACGGCCACTTGCAAAAGTGAGATCTAATAAAGATAATAAGATAAATATTTTTGGTATTTTTGTTGTATAGATTGAAAAGTAAAGATTGCAAAATAAACGGCGACAGAAATAGCACGTTGGCGGGAGATTAATATGATGGAAGATAGACCCGGGGGCCATAGGTTTCACTAGTGGCTTCTCTCAAGATAGCATAATCTATGGTGGGTGAACAAATTACTGCCGAGCAATTGATAGAAAAGCGCATAATTATGAGAATATCTAGGCATGATCATGTATATAGGCATCACGTCCGTGACAAGTAGACCAAAACGATTCTGCATCTACTACTATTACTCCACACATCGACCGCTATACAGCATGCATCTAGAGTATTAAGTTCATAAGAACAGAGTAACACATTAAGCAAGATGACATGATGTAGAGGGATAAACTCAAGCAATATGATATAAACCCCATCTTTTTATCCTCGATGGCAACAATACAATACGTGCCTTGCTGCCCCTGCTGTCACTGGGAAAGGACACCGCAAGATTGAACCCAAAGCTAAGCACTTCTCCCATTGCAAGAAAGATCAATCTAGTAGGCCAAACCAAACTGATAATTCGAAGAGACTTGCAAAGATATTAAATCATGCATATAAGAATTCAGAGAAGAATCAAATATTGTTCATAGATAATCCTGATCATAAACCCACAATTCATCGGATCTCGACAAACACACCGCAAAAGAATTACATCGAATAGAACTCCAAGAGAATCGAGGAGAACTTTGTATTGAGATCCAAAGAGAGAGAAGAAGCCATCTAGCTAATAACTATGGACCCGAAGGTCTGCGGTAAACTACTCACACATCATCGGAGAGGCTATTGTGTTGATGTAGAAGCCCTCCGTGATCGATTCCCCCTCCGGCGGAGCGCCGGAAAAGCCCCCAAGATGGGATCTCACGGGTACAGAAGGTTGCGGCAGCGGAAATAGGGTTTCATGGTGCTCCTGGATGTTTTCAGGGTATATGACTATATATAGGCGAAATGAGTAGGTCGGTGGAGCCACGAGGGGCCCACAAGGGTAGGGACGCACCTACCCCCTGGGCGTGCCTCCCTACCTCTGGCCGCCTCGTTGCTTCCTTGACGTCCACTCCAAGTCTCCTGGATTGCGTTTGTTCCAAAAACGATCCTCACGAAGGTTTCATTCCGTTTGATATTCCTTTTCTGCGAAACACTGAAATAGGCAAAAAATAGCATTTTGCACTGGGCCTTCGGTTAATAGGTTAGTCCCAAAAATAATATAAAAGTGCATAATAAAGCCCATTAAACATCCAAAACAGATAATATAATAGTATGGAACAATCAAAAATTATAGATACGTTGGAGACGTATTACGCCCCGGCCACGTCGCCGCACAAGCTCTACCGCTATGTTTGACTTAACCGGCCCGCGCGGTTTCCTCCCGGCCACTTCCCCCAAATCCCCACTCGCCTCTGCTGTCGCCGTTGTCGTCGCCCTACATCGCCGTCACCCTCCGCACGCCGTCGCCCTCCACGCGTCGTCTACTGCCCTCCGTGGCCGTCTGGTGCCCGCCCTCGCCACGCGCATGAGCCCTGACCCCGCCCTCGCCGCGCGCCCCCTCCCTCGGCCGCTCTGCCTCCTCCTACTCCCTAACTTCGCCGGCGCCCAATGTCAGTGTCAAAACCGGTAGATCTTGGGTAGGGGGTCCCGAACTGTGCGTCTGAGGATCGAAGGTAACAGGAGACAGGGGACATGATGTTTACCCAGGTTCGGGCCCTCTTAATGGAGGTAATACCCTACTTCCTTCTTGATTGACTTTGATGAGTATAGGGGTTACAAGAGTGAGCTACCTCGAGATCGCAATGGCTAAACCCTTGATGTCTAGCCTGCATGATTATGATTGCCTCTACGGACTAAACCCTCCGGTTTATATAGACACAGGAGGGGCCTAGGCTTGTACAGAGTCGGTTTACAGAGAAAGGAATCTTCATATCCGAGCGCCAAGCTTGTCATCCACGCAAAGGAGAGTCCCATCCGGACACGGGAAAAAGCCCTCTATCTTGTATCTTCACGGCCCACCAGTCCGACCCATGTCACATAGCCCGGACGCCCCTTAGTAGCCCCTGAACCAGGCTTCAATGACGATGTATCCGACGCGCAGATTGTCTTAGGCATTGCAAGGCGGGTTCCTCCTCCGAATACTTCAAAGTAGTTGATCAAAAGAACTATATTCGGCTCTGTTTAATAGTTACAATCCACAACCACAAGGGCATAATACTTAATCAAAAAACATGATATGTCTTTACTAACAACTTTGCTAGTGAGACGTTACGTCTGGCCACTTCATTATTTTAAATCGTTTTTCGACCTCTCGTTTCTCGTTTCGAGACGCAACCTCCGGTGACTCGTCTTGTCAAAGCAGAGATCGCGCCCCCTTATTACGGGATTCTCATCAATGAGGGCTTGGGTAATCCAACCGTGCCATCCGCACGGCCCCTTGGGAGTAAGCAAATTTTAAGGCCGGGGAGGGGGCGCTTGAAATTCACTGCCTTTATAAGAGGACAAGGATCCACCCTTTTACCCCGCGCCTTCTTCCTCCTCAGCCCATCCGCCCTCGAGATCCAGCGCCTAAGCTTCAATCCTTTCCGTCCCCAGCAAACACTCGAGCCATGTCCGGATCTGGAGCGCAGGGCAAGTGGATGGCCTCCTCCGTCACGGAGGGGAACATCAAGGAACTCCGGGAAGCGGGGTACCTAGCCAAGGAAATCGCCCACCGGCTTCCGGCCAAAAAGCAGATCGTCCCCACTCCGGAGCCCAATGAGAGGGTAGTATTCATCCCCCACTTTCTTCGTGGATTAGGGTTTCCCCTCCATCCTTTCGCCCGCGGTCTCATGTTTTACTACAGGCTATATTTCCGTGATCTAGCCCCGAATTCCTTCCTCAACATTTCGGCGTTCATCGTCATGTGTGAGGCATTCCTCCGCATCCCCCCACTTCGGCCTATGGCTCAAGGTCTTCAATGTGAAGCCGAAAGTGGTTGATGGTCAACACGCGGAGTGCGGTGGTGCTATGGTGAGCAAGCTTCCCAACATTACCTGGCCCAAGGGCACTTTTGTGGAGAACGTGAAGGGGTGGCAACAGGAGTGGTTCTATATCACGGAACCCCGTGACACCACATGGGCCGCCCCTCCCGAGTTTAAGTCCGGGCCTCCAATGCGACTCACATCCTGGCTCAACAAGGGCCTGGATTAGGCGTCGTCTGACGAGGTGATGACGCTGCAGAAGCGCGTCAAGAGTGTGATAGACAAGAACACCAGTCTTGCCAGCGTGATCCAGGTGATGCTTTTCCGCCGGATTCTCCCCTGCCAACGCCGGACTCAGTATCTGTGGGAGTTCGATCCGGCCAGTCCCCGGACCCTGCAGCGGTTCTTCGGCACAACGCACGAAGACATATGGAAGCTGCTTTTCAAGGCCCAGAAGTCGTGGCCGAAGACAACCGAAGACCTCGCCCTCGACTGCACTCATTCGGCCACTCCCGTAAGTTTCCTGACAACCTTAATTTGTAGATCCAAGGAGTATACTGAGCTTTCCATTCTCCCCACAGGGCTGGACGAAGAAGGCGTAACGAGTCACTATCCGGCTCCGCAACCCGAAGACCCAGCAATTCCTCTGCTAACGAGGATGCTGGTTCCGGCGCCGTATCAGGCGCCGGAAAAGAAGGCCAAGAAGAAGGGTAAGGAGGCCAAAGGTGGCCTCCGCCATAAAGGCGCTTCGGACATAGTGTCCGAAGATACCGAAACTCTCTCCTCTCATGACGATGATGAAGAGGAGGAGGAAGAGAGCAATTCTCCCCTTATGGGGGGAAAGAAGAAAAGGGGGGCTTCCGTGGATCTAGAGGCGGAGGCGTCCAAGAAAGGGAGAATCTCCCTTACGGATGATTCCGAATCAGACGCCGATGACATCCCCGAGTGGCGCCCTAGACCAAAGCCCCTGGACGGATCGTAAGTATTCAAGGGCACTGCATATATATCCGGCTTTTCGCCTTGTGGTTTTAACACATTGAATTGCGTGCTGCAGTCCGGCTCGTGACCTCCCCCAGCGATCCTCATCTTCTGGGAATTCGCTGGGTCCGAACATGATGGAGAGCGAGTCACCTCCGTCGGCCTCCCCCCACTACTACGGACAACACTGAAGTGTTGTCCTGAAGGACCCTTCCAGGTCAGGGAGAGGTGTGGGAAGCCGTCAAGGCGGTGCTAGAGGGTGATACCTCTGCTGCCGAGAACATGGGGGAACCGACCCCCATGGAGACTGGCGACGGGGGCCATGTCCAATTTGGCCCCCAACCAAATGTCCTTCCGAAGACCCACACGGCTCTGGAATTAGGTGAGCGGCCTCCTTTGAAAGAAGGGGGCACGTCAACTCCACCGGCAACCTCTGTCAATCCGGAGGCGCCGGACGCTCTGGTGGAAGCGCTTCAAAGTGCCCCCATTGTGGAGGAACATCGTACCCTTATGGGTACGGTGGTTGAAAAGGTTCGGTGCGCTAAAAGTGGATTGAACGAGGCCTATACTAGCCTTCTAGGAGGCTTTGACATATGTGATGTAATAATTTTTAGCTATATAAAAGGAATGCCTGTGTATAGATAGTAGCCCCTGAGACTCTGTTCGGTTGTCGCAAAGAAAGGCCGAACAGAGGATCAAATAGCTCTCGTAGGAGATTAACATACATATCTATTTGAACAAACAGGCTGCGATGTTGGCGGCAGCTTCTCATGCCACCGAAGTGTCCGAACTAAAGCGGAAATTAGACCAAAATCAAGGTATGTGATACCGAAACACATCCGAAATGATATCAGCTCTAATTTGTTATCTGAATGAGTTTTATGATTATGCTCATAGCTGACGCGACTGAGGTCGAGACCCTCAAGAGTGCGCTGGCCAAAGCCAAGAAGGAGGCGGAGGAGGAACGAGCCGCCCGCTTAAAACACGAATCAAGGGTGGAGGAAGTCCAACAAGAGCTCAAGGATGCGATAAGCAAATGTGAATCCTTGGAGCGCAAGATTTCGGATCAAGATTCCAAATTTGCTAAGTCCCTTCAAAGCGCGAAGGAAGCCCGGGTTGAAGTCCAAGGCGCCCGCCGAGAGATCCAAGAGGCTAAGCAGATCGCGGCGGGTAAGTCCTTTAATATGCAGAGCAATTTTGTAAGGAGAAGGTACATCTTACTGACCCGCGTTTGGAGTTCTCCAGGAGCGTTTGTGGATCTACCCCGGAGTATTGCTGATGCTGCGGAGTTCTTCCGAGCTGAAGAGGGGAGCTCGACGGAGAAGATGTTCTGGTCACAATACCTTGCACCAGAGCATCCAGTGCCCTTCAGTGATCAGCTGAAATAGCTGACCGAACTGCATAGGGTGGCCGAATTGGCCATGAAGGATGTTATAGTCCGTCTTTGGCTAGCCGAACCCATACCCAGCAATTATTTCAGGCTCGTGAAGCGGCTAGTCAGTGCCTGCCCCCGGCTTGATGCCATAAAGTGGTCGGTCTGCATCGAAGGTGCCCGGATGGCCTTCGCCCGTGTCAAGGTGCAGTGGGCGAAGATGAATGTCGTAAAGATTGCAACTGAGGGACCGCCCGCAGGCAAGGAGCACCGCACGCCGGAGCGGTATTTTGATGACGTCTTGGAAGGATCCCGCATTGTAGAGGGCCAGTGTTTGAAGGACATTATTCTTGAATGAATGTATCCGTGCTGCCCGAACTTTGTATTATGAAACAAGGCTTATGTATAATATGTTGCTTGTTTTACCTCAAAAAAAATTCCTCCTGTGCGGCCATTTACGGTATTTAAGAGTTGGCCAGTCGTCGGCTTCAGCCCCCACGTAGGTAGTACGGGGGTGTTCGGAATAGCACCTGAACACACTTGACCCCACGATTTGGTCCTTGAAGGAGGTGTTAGCACAGCGAACTAGGCAATCAGACTATGTGGCTTTATCACTCTCACTTAGCCATAGGAGTTTGACAATGAGATTGTAGGTGCAGCCCCTGGAATTATTCGATTATCCAAACTTGGGTGTTGTAGACGCCTGACCGGGTGAAGACCGGTCCTTCGCGTAATGCGGAAAAAATTGCAAGAGATTTATAATTAGTCACCGAATAGCTGACCAGCTCTCGCCGCACCATGACAGTCAGTTTTCGGCTTTCTCTACTGAGGTGTTTATCCGGATGAACCAGAAACACAATCGCAGCAGTTCTCCCTTTACTACCTTAGCCGAACGAGCGGAACGTAATGCAGTAACCACAGGAGCCGGGCAACCCAACTATTGACCAAAGACATGATTCCAAGCCGATACATATAATGCTATATTCGTGACGCCGAATTGTACTATAAAAGTGCTCGGACTTATTTTATGTACGTGGCTGAATGGAGCCCCTGGCGATTTAAGTCGTACCGAGCTGTACATGGTAATTGGACAAAAAGAGGGAAGACAGATTAGGAAATAAGCCAGTACCGAATAGGTTGGGCGAAAAAACTATTTCCATTATAGTCTGCTTGATACGTCAAAACGTATTTGTAAAAATAATACGATAAACATCGAGGCTATTTTATATGCCCAGCACAAGGGAAAGCTGTGTACGGGTCCTAAAAAAGGAAGAGGTGATCTTTAAAGATCCTTTAGAGACTCCACCGCACGTCTGCGCTGCTTTTCTCCTTGGTGTGTTATCCTTCGAAAGGATCAACGATCGGGTTTTCATGAGGGGCCTGGAAAAAGGGCCCTTGGTACCGTCGGAAGGTGAGGTGGGTTGTAAGGAACCTAAAAAAATAAAAATAAGAAGAAAGAAAAAAAAGGATATGCGTGTCCAGATAGGGTCGAGCCGTATTGTGGACTTTATCTTTAATATGCCTCCATCTTTGCCCATAGTATCTTTAGTGCGTAGTTATGTACGCGTGGTACATATGCTGCAACGCGGTTGGGGCTGAGACGGAGGCCGAATTGCTAATCGAGCTCCTGACGAGCTGGACTGTCGTTCCGCGGGGTAGTCCGGACTCGTTTAACAGTGTCTGGGGGTTTGACTACCGATGTAGTATTTGGCTTGATAAGGCCGCCCTGTACCTCCGCTGCGAGGGCCGCGGTGTGCTCTTCAGTGCGGAGGGAGCGCTCCATGTTTCCATTGACTGTTATAACACCGTGTGGTCCGGGCATCTTGAGTTTGAGATAGGCATAGTGTGGGATCGCATTAAAGCGAGCGAACGCGGTTCGTTCGAGCAGTGCGTGGTAGCCACTGCGGAAAGGGACGATGTCAAAGATCAAGTCTTCCCTTCGGAAGTTGTCCGGTGAACCGAAGACGACCTCCAATGTGATTGAGCCCATGCAACGGGCCTCTACACTAGGTATTACTCCTTTAAAGGTAGTTTTGGTGGGCTTGATTCTTGATGGATCAATACCCATTTTGTGGACCGTGTCCTGATAGAGCAGGTTAAGGCTGCTGCCGCCGTCCATGAGGACTCGCGTGAGGTGGAATCCATCGATAATTGGATCGTGGACCAGCGTGGCCGAACCTCCGTGACGGATACTGGTCGGATGGTCTCTGCGATCGAAAGTGATCGGATAGGCTGACCATGGGTTGAATTTTGGGGCGACTGGCTCTATCGCATAGACGTCCCTTAACGCGCGCTTGCGCTCCCGCTTGGGGATGTGAGTAACGTATATCATATTCACCGTTTTGACCTTGGGGGAAAATTTCTTCTGTCCCCCTGTGCTCGGTGGGCGAGGTTCCTCATCGTCGTCCTCGCTGGGCAACCCTTTCTCCTTATGTTTGGTATTTAACTTACCGGCCTGTTTGAAGACCCAACAACTTTTGTTGGTATGGTTGGCAGGCTTGCCGGGGGTGTCGTGAATCTGGCAAGATCGATCAAGTATTCGGTCCAAGCTAGATGAACCGTCTTTGTTTCTTTTGAATGGCTTCTTCCGCTGACTGGATTTGGAGCCACCGAATCCGGCGTTGACCGTCGTGTTTTCGGTATTGTCATTGTTTCTTCGACGCTTGTGTTTGTTACGTCGGGGCCTGCCGTTGTCGTTTCTGGCTTCAGAAGTGCCGGGGTCGCTGGTACTGTTGCCGCTACGGGCTAGCCAGCTATCTTCGCCCGTGCAAAAGCAGGTCATGAGTGCTGTAAGGGCTGCCATATACTTTGGCTTCTCTTGGCCGAGGTGTCGGGCGAGCCATTCGTCGCGGATGTTGTGTTTAAAGGCCGCTAGGGCTTGGCGTCCAGGAAGTCGACAATCTGGTTGTTTTTAATTAGGAACCTGGTCCAAAATTTCCTGGCCAACTCTTGATATGTCTCCAACGTATCTATAATTTTTGATTGCTCCATGCTATATTATCTTCTGTTTTGGACATTATTGGGCTTTATTATTCACTTTTATATTATTTTTGGGACTAACCTATTAACCGAAGGCCCAGCCCAGAATTGTTGTTTTTGCCTATTTCAGAGTTTCGCAGAAAAAGAATATCAAACGGAGTCCAAACGGAATGAAACCTTCGGGAATGTGATTTTTGGAACGAACATGATCCATGAGACTTGGACCCTAAGTCAAGGAAGCTTCCAGGAAGCCACGAGGTAGGGGGGCGCGCCTACCCCCCCAGGCACGCCCTCCACCCTCGTGGGCCCCACGTTGCTCCACCGATGTACTCCTTCCTCCTATATATATACCTACGTACCCCCAAACGATCAGATACGAAGCCAAAAACCTAATTCCACCGCCGCAACCTTCTGTACCCACGAGATCCCATCTTGGGGCCTGTTCCGGAGCTCCGCCGGAGGGGGCATCTATCACGGAGGGCTTCTACATCAACACCATAGCCTCTCCGATGAAGTGTGAGTAGTTTACCTCAGACCTTCGGGTCCATAGTTATTAGCTAGATGGCTTTCTCTCTCTTTTTGGATCTCAATACAATGTTCTCCCCCTCTCTCGTGGAGATCTATTCGATGTAATCTTCTTTTGCGGTGTGTTTGTTGAGACCGATGAATTGTGGGTTTATGATCAAGTTTATCTATGAACAATATTTGAATCTTCTGAATTCTTTTATGTATGATTGGTTATCTTTGCAAGTCTCTTCGAATTATCAGTTTGGTTTGGCCTACTAGATTGATCTTTCTTGCAATGGGAGAAGTGCTTAGCTTTGGGTTCAATCTTGCGGTGTCCTTTCCCAGTGACAGTAGGGGCAGCAAGGCACGTGTTGTATTGTTGCCATCGAGGATAACAAGATGGGGTTTTTATCATATTGCATGAATTTATCCATCTACATCATGTCATCTTGCTTAAGGCGTTACTCTGTTCTTATGAAGTTAATACTCTAGATGCATGCTGGATAGCGGTCGATGTGTGGAGTAATAGTAGTAGATGCAGGCAGGAGTCGGTCTACTTGTCTCGGACGTGATGCCTATATACATGATCATACCTAGATATTCTCATAACTATGCTCAATTCTATCAATTGCTCAACAGTAATTTGTTCACCCACCGTAAAATACTTATGCTCTTGAGAGAAGCCACTAGTGAAACCTATGGCCCCCGGGTCTATCTTCATCATATTAATCTTCCAACACTTAGTTATTTCCATTGCTTTTTTACTTTACCTTTTATTTTACTTTGCATCTTTATTATAAAAATACCAAAAATATTATCCTATCATATCTATCAGATCTCACTCTCGTAAGTGACCGTGTAGGGATTGACAACCCCTTATCGCGTTGGTTGCGAGGATTTATTTGTTTGTGTAGGTGCGAGGGACTCGCGCGTAGCCTCCTACTGGATTGATACCTTGGTTCTCAAAAACTGAGGGAAATACTTACGCTACTTTGCTGCATCACCCTTTCCTCTTCAAGGGAAAACCAACGCAGTGCTCAAGAGGTAGCAAGAAGGATTTCTGGCGCCGTTGACGGGGAGGTCTACGCAAAAGTCAACATACCAAGTACCCATCACAAATCCTTATCTCCCGCATTACATTATTTTCCATTTGCCTCTCGTTTTCCTCTCCCCCACTTCACCCTTGCCGTTTTATTCGCCCTCTCTTTTTCGTTTGCCTCTTTTTCGCTTGCTTTTTGTTTGCTCGTGTGTTGGATTGCTTGTTTGTCACGATGGCTCAAGATAATACCAAATTATGTGACTTTACCAATACCAACAATAATGATTTCCTTAGCACTCCGATTGCTCCTCTTACCGATACTGAATCTTGTGAAATCAATGCTGCTTTGTTGAATCTTGTCATGAAAGATCAATTCGCCGGCCTTCCTAGTGAAGATGCCGCTACTCATCTAAATAGCTTCGTTGATTTGTGTGATATGCAAAAGAAGAAAGATGTTGATAATGATATTGTTAAATTGAAGCTATTTCCTTTTTCGCTTAGAGATCGTGCTAAAGCTTGGTTTTCGTCTTTGCCTAAAAATAGTATTGATTCTTGGAATAAGTGCAAAGATGCTTTTATCTCTAAGTATTTTCCTCCCGCTAAGATCATCTCTCTTAGAAACGACATCATGAATTTTAAGCAACTTGATCATGAACATGTTGCACAAGCTTGGGAGAGGATGAAATTAATGATACGTAATTGCCCTACTCATGGTTTGAATTTGTGGATGATTATACAAAAAATTTATGCCAGATTGAATTTTGCTTCTAGAAATCTTTTGGATTCGGCCGCGGGAGGCACTTTTATGGAAATCACTTTAGGAGAAGCTACTAAACTCCTAGATAATATTATGGTTAATTATTGTCAATGGCACACTGAAAGATCTACTAATAAAAAAGTGCATGCGATAGAAGAAATTAATGTTTTGAGTGGGAAGATGGATGAACTTATGAAATTATTTGCTACTAAGAGTGTTTCTTCTGATCCTAATGATATGCCTTTGTCTACTTTGATTGAGAATAATAATGAATCTATGGATGTGAATTTTGTTGGTAGGAATAATTTTGGTAACAGCGCGTATAGAGGAAACTTTAATCCTAGGCCTTATCCTAGCAATTCCTCTAATATTTATGGTAATTCCTACAACAATTCTTATGGAAATTTTAATAAGATGCCCTCTGAATTTGAGACTAGTGTTAAAGAGTTTATGAATTCGCAAAAGAATTTCAATGCTTTGCTTGAAGAGAAATTGCTTAAAGTTGATGAATTAGCTAGGAACGTTGATAGAATTTCTCTTGATGTTGATTCTTTGATACTGAGATCTATTCCTCCTAAGCATGATATCAATGAGTCTCTCAAAGCCATGAGAATTTCCATTGATGAGTGCAAAGAAAGAACTGCTAGGATGCGTGCTAAGAAAGATTGCTTTATGAAAGCGTGTTCTTCAAATTTCTGTGAAAATAAAGATGAAGATCTAAAAGTTATTGATGTGTACCCTATTAAATCTTTGTTTTGCAATATGAATCTTGATAATGATGGGACTGAATATGATCCACCTTTACCTAGAAGGCGTTCCAAAAATTCAGAGTTTTTAGATCTTGATGCTAAAATTGATAAAAGTGGGATTGAAGAGAACAAAACCCTAGATATTAATAAACCCACTATTTTGGATTTCAAGGAATTTAATTATGATAATTGCTCTTTGATAGATTGTATTTCCTTGTTGCAATCCGTGCTAAATTCTCCTCATGCTTATAGTCAAAATAAAGCTTTTACCAAACATATCGTCGATGCCTTGATTCAATCTTATGAAGAAAAGCTTGAGTTGGAAGTTTGTCACTCGTATCTATGCTTAAGTCTGTCTGAATCATGTTAGCAATTGCTGCATTTTATGAAATCTGGCAAATGGATAAACAAAACTGCATTCCTTAATGGATTTATTAAAGAAGAGTTGTATATGATGCAACCAAAAGGTTTTGTCAATCCTAAAGGTGCTAACAAAATATGCAAGCTCCGGCGATCCATCTATGGACTGGTGCAAGCATCTCGGAGTTGGAATATACGCTTCGATAAGTTGATCAAAGGATATAGTTTTATACAGACTTGCGGTGAAGCCTATATTTACAAGAATGTGAGTGGGAGCACAACAACATTTCTGATAAGTATATGTGAATGACATATTGTTGATCGGAAATAATGTAGAATTATTCTACAAAGCATAAAGGAGTATTTGAAAGGAGTTTATCAAAGAAAGACCTCGGTGAAGCTGCTTACATATTGAGCATCAAGATCTATAGAGATAGATCAGAACGCTTGATAAGTTTTTTCAATGAGTACATACCTTGACAAGATTTTGAAGTAGTTCAAAATGGAACAGTCAAAGAAAGAGTTCTTGCCTGTGTTACAAGGTGTGAAATTGAGTAAGACTCAAAGCCCGACCGCGGCAGAAGATAGAAAGAGAATGAAAGTCATTCCCTATTCCTCAGCCATAGGTTCTATAAAGTATGCCATGCTATGTACCAGATCTATTGTATACCCTACACTGATTTTGGCAAGGGAGTACAATAGTGATCTAGGAGTAGATCACTGGACAGCGGTCAAAATTATCCTTAGTGGAATAAGGATATCTTTCTCGATTATGGAGGTGACAATAAGGTTCGTCGTAAAGGGTTACGTCGATGCAAGTTTTGATACTGATCCAGATGACTATAAGTCTCAATCTGGATACATATTGAAAGTGGGAGCAATTGGCTAGAGTAGCTCCGTGCAGAGCATTGTTGACATAGAAATTTGCAAAATACATACGGATCTGAATGTGGCAGACCCGTTTACTAAACTTTTCTCACAAGCAAAACATGATCACACCTTAGTACTCTCTGGGTGTTAATCACATAGCGATGTGAACTAGATTATTGACACTAGTAAACCCTTTGGGTGTTGGTCACATGACGATGTGAACTATGGGTGTTAATCACATGGTGATGTGAACTATTGGTATAAAATCACATGGTGATGTGAACTAGATTATTGACTCTAGTGCAAGTGGGAGACTGAAGGAAATATGCCCTAGAGGCAATAATAAAGTTATTATTTATTTCCTTATATCATGATAAATGTTTATTATTCATGCTAGAATTGTATTAACCGGAAACATAATACATGTGTGAATACATAGACAAACAGAGTGTCACTAGTATGCCTCTACTTGACTAGCTCGTTAATTAAAGATGGTTATGTTTCCTAACTATAGACATGAGTTGTCATTTGATTAATGGGATCACATCATTAGGAGAATGATGTGATTGACTTGACCCATTCCGTTAGCTTAGCACTTGATCGTTTAGTATGTTGCTATTGCTTTCTTCATGACTTATACATGTTCCTATGACTATGAGATTATGCAACTCCCTTTTACCGGAGGAATACTTTGTGTGCTACCAAATGTCACAACGTAACTGGGTGATTATAAAGGTGCTCTACAGGTGTCTCCGAAGGTACTTGTTGGGTTGGCGTATTTCAAGATTAGGATTTGTCACTCCGATTGTCGGAGAGGTATCTCTGGGCCCACTCAGTAATGCACATCACTATAAGCCTTGCAAGCATTGCAACTAATGAGTTAGTTGCAGGATGATGTATTACGGAACGAGTAAAGAGACTTGCCGGTAACGAGATTGAACTAGGTATTGAGATACCGACGATCGAATCTCAGGCAAGTAACATACCGATGACAAAGGGAACAACGTATGTTGTTATGCGGTCTGACCGATAAAGATCTTCGTAGAATATGTGGGAGCCAATATGAGCATCCAGGTTCTGCTATTGGTTATTGACCGGAGACGTGTCTCGGTCATGTCTACATAGTTCTCGAACCCGTAGGGTCCGCACGCTTAAAGTTTCGATGACGGTTATATTATGAGTTCATGAGTTTTGATGTACCCAAGGTTGTTCGGAGTCCCGGATGTGATCACGGACATGACGAGGAGTCTCGAAATGGTCGAGACATGAAGATTGATATATTGGAAGCCTATATTTGGATATCGGAAATGTTTCGGGTGAAATCGGGATTTTACCGGAGTACCGAGGGGTTACCGGAACCCCCCGGGGGCTTAATGGGCCATAGTGGGCCTTAGTGGAGAAGAGGAGAGGCGGCCAGGGCAGGGCCGCGCGCCCCTCCCCCCTAGTCCGAATAGGACAAGGAGAGGGGGCGCCGCCCCCCCTTTCCTTCCTCTCTCCCTCCTCTTTCCCCCCTTCTCCTAATCCAACAAGGAAGGGAGGGAGTCCTACTCCCGGTGGGAGTAGGACTCCTCCTGGCGCGCCTCCTCCTGGCCGGCCGCACCTCCCCCCTTGCTCCTTTATATACAGGGGCAGGGGCACCCCAAAGACACAACAATTGATTTGATCTTTTAGCCGTGTGCGGTGCCCCCCTCGACCATAGTCCACCTCGATAATACTGTAGCGGTGCTTAGGCGAAGCCCTGCGTCGGTAGAACATGATCGTCGTCACCACGCCGTCGTGCTGACGAAACTCTCCCTCAACACTCGGCTGGATCGAAGTTCGAGGGACATCATCGGGCTGAACGTGTGCTGAACTCGGAGGTGCCGTGCGTTCGGTACTTGATCGGTCGGATCGTGAAGATGTACGACTACATCAACCGCGTTGTGCTAACACTTCCGCTTTCGGTCTACGAGGGTACGTGGACAACACTCTCCCTTCTCGTTGCTATGCATCACCATGATCTTGCGTGTGCGTAGGATTTTTTTTGAAATTACTACGTTCCCCAACAAGGGGGGCGCGCCCAGGGGGGTAGGGTGCGCCCCCCACCCTCGTGGCCAGGGTGTGGGCCCCCTTTGGTAGATTCTTTCGCCAGTATTTTTTATTAATTCCAAAAATGACTTCCGTGGAGTTTCAGGACTTTTGGAGTTGTGCAGAATAGGTCTCTAATATTTGTTCCTTTTCCAGCCCAGAATTCCAGCTGCCGGCATTCTCCCCCTTCATGTAAACCTTGTAAAATAAGAGAGAATAGGCATAAGTATTGTGACATAACGTGTAATAACAGCCCATAATGCAATAAATATGATATAAAAGCATGATGCAAAATGGACGTATCACCTGACCATAGACATGTGTTGCCATTTGATGAACGGGATCACATCATTAGGAGAATGATGTGATAGACAAGACCCATCCGTTAGCTTAGCTTAACGATCGTTAAGTTTTATTTCTATTGCTTTCTTCATGACTTATACATATTCCTCTCACTACGAGATTATGCAACTCCCGAATACCGGAGGAACACCTTGTGTGCTATCAAACGTCACAACATAACTGGGTGATTATAAAGATGCTCTGCAGGTGTCTCCGAAGGTGTTTGTTGGGTTGGCATAGATCAAGATTAGGATTTGTCACTCCGAGTATCGGAGAGGTATCTCTGGGCCCTCTTGGTAATGCGCATCACTATAAGCCTTGCGAGCAATGTGACTAATGAGTTAGTTACGGGATGATGCATTACGGAACGAGTAAAGAGACTTGCCGGTAACGAGATTGAACTAGGTATGATGATACCGACGATCTAATCTCGGGCAAGTAACATACCGATGACAAAGGGAATGACGTATGTTGTCATGCGTTTTGACCGATAAATATCTTCATAGAATATGTAGGAACCAATATGAGCATCCAGGTTCCGCTATTGGTTATTGACCGGAGATGTGTCTCGGTCATGTCTACATAGTTCTCGAACCCGTAGGGTCCGCACGCTTAACGTTCGATGATGATTTGTATTATGAGTTATGTGTTTTGGTGACCGAAGATTGTTCGGAGTCCCAGATGAGATCACAGACACGACGAGGAGTCTTGAAATGGTCGAGAGGTAAAGATTGATATATTGGAAGGTAGTATTCGGAGACGGGAAGGGTTCCGGAGTGTATCGGGTACATGCTGGAGTACCGGAGGGGTTACCGGAACCCCCCGGGGAAAGATATGGGCCATATGGGCCATAGGAGGGAGGCTAACCAGCCCACAAGGGGCTGGTGCGCCCCCCCAGAAGGGAGGAGGACGAATTGGACTAGGGAAGGGGGCGCCACCCCCCTTTCCTTCTCCTACTCCCTCTCCTTCCCCTTTTCCCCCTCCGGTAGAAAGGAAAAAAGGGGGAGCGAATCCTACTAGTGAAGGAAATATGCCCTAGAGGCAATAATAAAGTTATTATTTATTTCCTTATTTCATGATAAATGTTTATTATTCATGCTAGAATTGTATTAACCGGAAACTTAGTACATGTGTGAATACATAGACAAACAGAGTGTCACTAGTATGCCTCTACTTGACTAGCTCGTTAATCAAAGATGGTTAAGTTTCCTAGCCATAGACATGAGCTGTCATCTGATGAACGGGATCACATCATTAGAGAATGATGTGATTGACAAGACCCATCCATTAGCTTAGCATTATGATCGTTGAGTTTTATTGCTATTGCTTTCTTCACGACTTATACATGTTCCTCTGACTATGAGATTATGCAACTCCCGAATACCGGAGGAACACTTAGTGTGCTATCACACGTCACAACGTAACTGGGTGATTATAAAGATGCTCTACAGGTGTCTCCGATGGTGTTTGTTGAGTTGGCATAGATCGAGATTAGGATTTGTCACTCCGATTGTCGGAGAGGTGATACGTCTCCGTCGTATCTACTTTTCCAAACACTTTTGCCCTTGTTTTGGACTCTAACTTGCATGATTTGAATGGAACTAACCCGGACTGACGTTGTTTTCAGCAGACTTTCCATGGTGTTATTTATGTGCAGAAACAAAAGTTCTCGGAATGACCTGAAACTCCACGGAACGTCTATTTGGAAATAATAAAAAATCCTTGCAAAAGATGAAGATCAGGGGGCCCACACCCTAGCCACGAGGGTGGGGGGCGCCCCCCCAGGGCGCGCCCCTACCTCGTGGGCCCCTGGAGCTCCTCCGACCTCAACTCCAACTCTATATATTTGCTTTCGGGGAGAAAAAACTAGAGAGAATGATTCATCGCGTTTTACGATACGGAGCCGCCGCCAAGCCCTAAAACCTCTCGGGAGGGCTGATCTGGAGTCTGTTCGGGGCTCCGGAGAGGGGGATTCGTCGCCATCATCATCATCAACCATCCTCCATCACCAATTTCATGATGCTCACCGCCGTGCGTGAGTAATTCCATCGTAGGCTTGCTGGACGGTGCTGGGTTGGATGAGATCTATCATGTAATCGAGTTAGTTTTGTAAGGGTTTGATCCCTAGTATCCACTATGTTCTGAGTTTGATGTTGCTATGACTTTGCTATGCTTAATGCTTGTCACTAGGGCCCGAGTGCCATGATTTCAGATCTGAACCTATTATGTTTTCAAGAATATATGTGTGCTCTTGATCCTATCTTGCAAGTCTATAGTCACCTACGATGTGTTATGATCCGGCAACCCCGAAGTGACAATAATCGGGACCACTCCCAGTGATGACCATAGTTTGAGGAGTTCATGTATTCACTATGTGTTAATGCTTTGTTCCGGTTCTCTATTAAAAGGAGGCCTTAATATCCCTTAGTTTCTGCTAGGACCCCGCTGCCACGGGAGGGTAGGACAAAAGATGTCATGCAAGTTCTTTTCCATAAGCACTTATGACTATATTCGGAATACATGCCTACATTACATTGATGAATTGGAGCTAGTTCTATGTCACCCTATGTTATGATTGTTACATGATGAACCACATCCGACATAATTCTCCATCACCGATCCAATGCCTACGAACTTTTCACATATTGTTCTTCGCTTATTTACTTTTCCGTTGCTACTGTTACAATCACTACAAAACACCAAAAATATTACTTTTGCTACCGTTACTTTTGTTACCGTTACCGCTACTATCATATTACTTTGCTACTAAATACTTTGCTGCAGATATTAAGTTATCCAGGTGTGGTTGAATTGACAACTCAACTGCTAATACTTGAGAATATTCTTTGGCTCCCCTTGTGTCGAATCAATAAATTTGGGTTGAATACTATACCCTCGAAAACTGTTGCGATCCCCTATACTTGTGGGTTATCAAGACTATTTTCTGGCGCCGTTGCCGGGGAGCATAGCTCTATTCGTTGAGTCACTTGGGATTTATATCTGCTGGTCACTATGAAGAACTTGAAAGATGCTAAGACAACAATTTATCCCTCAACTACGAGGGGAGGTAAGGAACTGCCATCTAGCTCTGCACTTGATTCACCTTCTATTTTGAGTAAGCTTGCGACACCTAAACCTGCTTCTGCTATTCATTCTGATATGTCGCATGTTATTGATGATGCCACTTCTGCTATGCATGATACTTATGATGAAACTACTTCTATGCTTGATACTACTGTGCCACTTGGTGAATTTCTTGATGAACAAATTGCTAGGGCTAGAGAGAAAGAAATTATTGAAACTCATTATATTGATGAAAGTGATGATGAAGACTTGCCTGTTATTCCTGAGGGTTATCTTTTTGATAAAGAAGCTTCTCTAGCTATTTTAGCTTGCAAAGATAGATATGAGCTCAAGAGGTTATTAGCTAAATGGAAGCAACAATCTCTTAATGATTGAATGAAACCTGACCCTGCTTTTGCTACTTCACCTATCTGTGTTACCGATAAGGATTATGAATTCTCTGTTGATCCTGATGTAATTACTTTGGTTGAATCTGATCCTTTTCATGGCTATGAATCTGAAACTGTTGTGGCACATCTTACTAAATTAAATGATATAGCCACCCTGTTCACTAATGATGAGAGATCTCACTACTTTTATATCCTTAAAATATTTTCGTTCTCATTAAAGGGTGATGCTAAGATATGGTTTAATTCTCTTGATCCTGGTTGTGTGCGTAGTCCCCAGGATATGATCTATTACTTCTCTGCTAAATATTTCCCTGCTCATAAGAAACAAGCTGCTTTAAGGGAAATATACAACTTTGTGCAAATTGAAGAAGAGAGTCTCCCACAAGCTTGGGGGAGGCTTCTCCAGTTACTTAATGCTTTGCCAGATCATCCTCTTAAGAAAAATGAAATACTTGATATCTTTTATAATGGACTAACCGATGCTTCTAGAGATTACCTGGATAGTTGTGCTGGTTCTGTTTTCAGGGAAAGAACACCGGATGAAGCTAAAATTTTATTGAATAATATGTTGACAAATGAGAATAATTGGACACTTCCTGAGCCAATTCCTAAACCAACTCCGAAGAAGAGAGGTTCTATTTCTTAGTCCTGAAGATATGCAAGAGGCAAAGAAATCTATGGAAGAAAAAGGTATTAAAGCTGAAGATGTTAAGAATTTACCTCCTATTGAAGAAATACATGGTCTTAATCTACCGCCTGTTGAAGAAATATATGATCCTAATCCATTACCTATTGAAGAACCTCATGGTCTTGATAACCTGACACAGGTAGTAAAGGTAAATTCTCTCTATAGATATGATAAAGCTTAAATCCCTCCTACTAAAATTGCTAGCCAATGCTTGGATGAGATTGATAACTTTATGGCTAAGCAAGAAGATTTCAATGCTTATTTTGGTAGACAATTAAAACAAAATGCTTATATGATTGAACACTTGGGTGATTATATGGCTAATGTTAGAGGTGTCCTTAAACTCATTAGTAAACATGCTTCTATGGTTACCACTCAAGTAGAACAAGTACTTAAGGCTCAAAATGATTTGCTCAATTAAATGAATAGTAAGAAAAATTATTATGATGTTAGAGTGGCTACTAGAACTAGTAGAATGACTCAGGAACCTTTGTATCCTGAAGGCCACCCTAAGAGAATTGAGCAAGATTCTCAGAGAAATAATATTGATGCACCTAGTCCTTCTAAAAAGAAGAAAAAGAAAAATGATAGGACTTTGCATGCTTCTAGTGAACCTATTGCTGAACCACCTGAGGATCCAAATGATATCTCTATTTCTGATGCTGAAACACAATCTGGTAATGAACACGAACCTAATGAAAACGTTAATGATGATGTTCATGATGATGCTCAACCTAGTAATGATAATGATGTAGAAGTTGAACCTGCTGTTGATCTTGATAACCCACAATCAAAGAATCAACGTTATGATAAGAGAGACTTTGTTGCTAGGAAACATGGTAAAGAAAGAGAACCTTGGGTTCAGAAACCCATGCCTTTTCCTCCCAAACCATCCAAGAAAAAGGATGATGAGGATTTTGAGCGCTTTGCTGAAATGATTAGACCTATCTTTTTGCGTATGCGATTAACTGATATGCTCAAAATGAATCCTTATGCTAAGTATATGAAAGATATTGTCACTAATAAAAGAAAGATACCGGAAGCTGAGATTTCCACCATGCTTGCTAATTATAATTTTAAGGGTGGAATACCAAAGAAACTTGGAGATCCAGGAGTACCTACTATACCATGCTCCATTAAAAGAAACTATGTTAAAACTGCTTTATGTGATCCGGTGTTAGTGTTATGCCTCTCTCTTTATATCGTAGACTTGACTTGAATAAGTTGACACCTACTAAAATATCTTTGCAAATGGCTGATAAATCAACTGCTACACCTGTCGGTATTTGTGAGGATGTGCCTGTTGTGGTTGCAAACGTTACTATTTTAATGGACTTTGTTATTCTTGATATTCCCGAGGACGATAGTATGTCTATTATTCTTGGAAGACCTTTTTTGAATACTGCAGGGGCTGTTATTGATTGCAACAAAGGCAATGTCACTTTTCATGTTAATGGTAATGAGCACACGGTACACTTTCCGAGGAAACAACCTCAAGTTCATAGTATCAACTCTATTGGAAAAATTCCATCAATTATATTTGGAGGTTTTGAATTTCCTCTTCCTACTGTCAAGAAGAAATATGATATTCTTATTATTGGGGATGTGCATATCCCCGTTGAGGTAACATAGTGTTATTCAAAATTTCTCCGGTTCCATGTTATTCGGAATGAGTTTGTTAACAAGACTTGATCAACCTTGTTAGTGGATTCCTTTTGATGAGCATGAGATGGATGAAACTAGAAGGCACAATCTTCTGTACCCTCTCTCTATTTTCTGTTATTTAGTTGAAATAAAGTAAAAATAGTATTTTTCTGTCTGTTTCCTGATTTATCCGTGCAATATAAAAATACCCCGAAAATAAAAGTTCTCCAAATACCCTGAAAATGGAATATGATTTTTTCTGCAATATTTGAGAATATCTGGCACTGAGAACACAGCAGGAGGGGCAAGCACCTGGCCACGAGGGTGGAGGGTGCGCCCCCTGCCTTGTGGGCCCACGGTGGCCCTCCTCCACTTATTCCTGCACCCATACACTCCTTCTTCCTCCCACAAACACCAATATCCAGCTCAAGCACGAGTTCTAGCTCATTTTGCTGCGATTTTCGATCTCCTTGCTCAAAGCACCTCTCACAAAACTGCTTGGGGAGATTGTTCCTTGGTATGTGACTCCTCCAATGGTCCAATTAGTTTTTGTTCTAGTGCTTTATTCATTGCAAATTTGTGTTGCCTAGGTGACCATGTTCTTGAGCTTGCATGTCAAACTTATATGGTTCCAAGTAGTTCTAATGCATGATATAGTCTCTAGGCACTTGTAGGAGTAGTTGCTATCAATTTTGTTGAGCTTGGTTCACTTTTGTTGAAGTTACAAAAAAATTCAGATTATTTCAGAAACCAATGAAGAGATTTTTGAGGGGCTCATCGAGCCGAAGCTCGAAGGAAAAGCAAAATGAAGAAGCACAGAGGGCCAAATATAATTTGCCTCGCACCGCGGAGGTCCGGCTGTGTGAATGGCCTTCCGATGATTTCTTGAGAAAAGCCGGGATTTATGATGATTTCTATTCATTGGCTGAGAATGCTGGCCTCACCGACTTCCTCCGCGACCAACGTCATCAGTATCTCTTACTCACCAATACTTTTGTGCAAAACTTCTACTATTTTCCTAAAGAAACACCTCCTTCAGTAGAGTTTCATTTATATGATGTTGTTAAGAAGATGCCACTAGATGAATTTTGCAAGGTTTGCAAAATACCCTTCGAGGGTACCTTAGATGAACCACATCGTAAAGATGTGGACGGGTTTATTGACACCATTACTGTGGGGGAAACCTAGAAGGTTTCCGATGCAAGAATCACTAGCATACATTTTCTTGTTTTACGCTACTTTGCCATATTTGCTAGTCGTTGCTTGATTGGTCACGGAAACTGTGGAAACCTTAGTGTTCCTGATATTATCATTTTGTTCCATGGTTTATATTCCAATAACACTGTTAGTATGGGCGGTATTATTGCTAAACGGTTAAGTTTGAACCGTACAAAGGGCCCCATCTTTGGAGGTATTTATGCTTCACGCCTTGCTGCACATTATAACATACCTATTAGGCTCTATGAGAAAGAAGAAAAATTGTTGCCCAATGCTTATTTATATTATAAGAGTATCTTAGCGCATGACTTTATTGTTAAGAATAAGGAAGGGGAGCTTAAATACAAATTGTTCTTTGATAAACATCACCCTGAGATTATTACCTTGCCTGCTCCTTCCTTGTTTAATTTATCTGAAGGTCCGTATCTCGTTCCGTGGGCGGCCATTTACGCTTACCGGAACCCTACACCAGCCGCGGAGCCGGAACCACAATTTGAGCCTCCACGGCAGTCTGATTACTTTTGGGATCTGGAGATGACTGCCAGCCAGTGGCAGTCAGAGTGCTCTTCATCTCAGTATGACCCCAGCTACACCTACGGGTATCCGCCAGGCCATCCTTGGCAATGAACCAACTTAGGCCAAAAGCCTAAGCTTGGGGAGTACGTATTTCTCACCGACATTACATTTATGTTTACACACACTCATTGCTAGATGTCGGTGCTCATACTTTTTCACTGTAATATCCATGCTAGTTTATTTTCTTTTTCTTGCTTTCTTCTTGTGTGTTTGTTAAACCTTAAGAAAAACCAAAAAAATTAGTGTAGCTTTTATCTAGTTTACTTTTCTTGCTGTAGTAGTAGTAATTAAAAAGAAAACCCAAAAATATTTCCCGTTCTTCTTTTGCTTGTTGGGAGCTTTCCCGTGTAAATAGTTTTATTTCTTTTCTTTGGGGGTCGATAGGAGAAGACCATGATTAAATTGTTGAAGTGGCTCTTATATGCATTATTGCTGATTTAACCAAGAGCCCATATTGCCTTGTCTTCTCCTGTTTATTGAATGCTCGTAGATTCCAGCTTAGTCCAATGCACGTGCACTCTTATTATTATTCACATTGTTCAGTCGTGCAAGTGAAGGGCAATTATGACGATATATGATGGACTGACTGAGATGAGAAAAGCTGGTATGAACTCGACCTCTCTTGTTTTTGTAAATATGATGAGTTCATCGTTCCTGATTCAGCTTATTATGAATAAACATGTTTGCAATGACAATTAGAGATCATAGTTGCTCGTGCCATGCTTGATTAGCTATGAGTTATAATGGTTCACCTTGCGTGCCAACATGCTATTAAAATGGTTGTGATGTGGTATGATGGGGTGGTATCCTCCTTTGAATGATTTAAGTGACTTGACTTGGCACATGTTCACACATGTAGTTGAAACAAATCAACATAGCCTTCACGATGTTTATGTTCATGGTGGATTATATCCTACTCATGCTTGTGCTCAATGTTTATTCATTTTAATGCATGTTCATGACTATTGTCGCTCTCTAGTTGGTCGCTTCCCAGTCTTTTGCTAGCCTTCACTTGTACTAAGCGGGAATACTGCTTGTGCATCCAATCCTTTAAACCCCAAAGTTATTCCATATGAGTCCACTATACCTTCCTATATGTGGTATTTACCTACCGTTCCAAGTAAATTTGGTGCCAAACTCTAAACCTTCAAATAAACATTCTGTTTTGTATGCTCGAATAGCTCATGTATCAACTAGGGCTGCCCTTATCTTCCATGTTAGGCGGGTTATTCTCAAGAGGAGTGGACTCCGCTCCTCACTCACGAGAAAATGGCTGGTCACCGGGATGCCCAGTCCCATGCTTTATGCAAACTAAATCAAAATAATTGCAAACAAAACTCCCCCTGGGACTATTGCTTGTTGGAGGCACTCGTTGTTTCGAGCAAGCCATGGATTGATGCTTGTTGGTGGGGGGGAGTATAAACTTTACCATTCTGTTTGGGAACCGCCTATAATGTGTGTAGCATGGAAGATATCGCCATCTCATGGTTGTTATGTTGACAATGAAAGTATGCCACTCAAAATATTATTTATCTCTATTTCAAAACCGAGCTCTGGCACCTCTACAAATCCCTGCTTCCCTCTGTGAAGGGCCTATCTATTTACTTTTATGTTGAGTCATCACCCTCTTGTTAAAGAGCACTAGCTGGAGAGCACAGCCGTCATTTGCATTCTTTACTATTAATTTATATTGGGTATGACTATGACTGGATCTCTTTTTACCATGAATTACAATGTCTAGTCAGTCCTTGATCTTTAAAGGTGCTCTGCATTTATGTATTGCGGTCTCAGAAAGGGCTAGCGAGATACCATCTTGTTATATCATATCATGATTGTTTTGAGAAAGTGCTGTCATCCGAGATTTATTATTATTGCTCGCTAGTTGATTATGCCATTGATATGAGTAAACATGAGACCTAAGAGTTATTGCAAATGTGGTTAGTCATAATCTTTGTTGAAAACAAGAGCAAACAGAGTTTGTAAAAGTTTTTCTTTATCACTTCCAGTTTATCAACTGAATTGCTTGAGGACAAGCAAAGGTTTAAGCTTGGGGGAGTTGATACGTCTCCGTCGTATCTACTTTTCCAAACACTTTTGCCCTTGTTTTGGACTCTAACTTGCATGATTTGAATGGAACTAACCCGGACTGACGCTGTTTTCAGCAGACTTTCCATGGTGATATTTATGTGCAGAAACAAAAGTTCTCGGAATGACTTGAAACTCCACGGAACGTCTATTTGGAAATAATAAAAAATCCTTGCAAAAGATGAAGACCAGGGGGCCCACACCCTAGCCATGAGGGTGGGGGTGCCCCCCTAGGGCTCGCCCCCCTACCTCGTGGGCCCCCTGGAGCTCCTCCGACCTCAACTCCAACTCTATATATTTGCTTTCGGGGAGAAAAAAACCAGAGAGAAGGATTCATCGCGTTTTACGATACGGAGCCGCCGCCAAGCCCTAAAACCTCTCGGGAGGGCTGATCTGGAGTCCGTTCGGGCTCCGGAGAGGGGGATTCGTCGCGTCGTCATCATCAACCATTCTCCATCACCAATTTCATGATGCTCACCGCCGTGCGTGAGTAATTCCATCGTAGGCTTGCTGGACGGTGATGGGTTGGATGAGATCCATCATGTAATCGAGTTAGTTTTGTTAGGGTTTGATCCCTAGTATCCACTATGTTCTGAGATTGATGTTGCTATGACTTTGCTATGCTTAATGCTTGTCACTAGGGCCCAAGTGCCATGATTTCAGATCTGAACCTATTATGTTTTCATGAATATATGTGTGTTCTTGATCCTATCTTGCAAGTCTATAGTCACCTACTATGTGTTATGATCCGGCAACCCCGAAGTGACAATAATCGGGACCACTCCCGGTGATGACCATAGTTTGAGGAGTTCATGTATTCACTATGTGTTAATGCTTTGTTCTGGTTCTCTATTAAAAGGAGGCCTTAATATCCCTTAGTTTCCGCTAGGACCCCGCTGCCACGAGAGGGTAGGACAAAAGATGTCATGCAAGTTCTTTTCCATAAGCACGTATGACTATATTCGGAATACATGCCTACATTACATTGATGAATTGGAGCTAGTTCTATGTCACCCTATGTTATGATTGTTACATGATGAACCGCATCCGGCATAATTCTCCATCACCGATCCAATGCCAACGAGCTTTTCACATATTGTTCTTCGCGTTTTTGCTTTTCCGTTGCTACTGTTACAATCACTACAAAACACCAAAAATATTACTTTTGCTACCGTTACTTTTGTTACCGTTACCACTACTATCATATTACTTTGCTACTAAATACTTTGCGACAGATATTAAGTTATCCAGGTGTGGTTGAATTGACAACTCAACTGCTAATACTTGAGAATATTCTTTGGCTCCCCTTGTGTCGAATCAATAAATTTGGGTTGAATACTCTACCCTCAAAAACTGTTGCGATCCCCTATACTTGTGGGTTATCAAGAGGTATCCCTGGGCCCTCTCGGTAATGCACATCACTATAAGCCTTGCAAGCAATGTGACTAATGAGTTAGTTACGGGATGATGCATTACAGAATGAGTAAAGAGACTTGCCGGTAACGAGATTGAACTAGGTATTGAGATACCCACGATCGAATCTCGGTCAAGTAACATACTGATGACAAAGGGAACAACATATGTTGTTATGCGGTTTAACCGATAAAGATCTTCGTAGAATATGTAGGAGCCAATATGAGCATCCAGGTTCCGCTATTGGTTATTGACCAGAGATGTGTCTCGGTCATGTCTACACAGTTCTCGAACCCGTAGGGTCCGCACGCTTAACGTTCGATGAAAATTTGTATTATGAGTTATGTGAGTTGATGTACCGAAGGTTGTTCGGTGTCCCGGATGAGATCACGGACATGACGAGGAGTCTCGAAATAGTTGAGACATAAAGATTGATATATTGGAAGGTTATATTCGGACACCGGAAAGGTTCCGAAGTGTATCGGGTATTTTTCAGAGTACCGGGAGGTTACCCGAACCTCCCGGGGAGTCTATGGGCCATATTGGGCCATAGTGGAGAAAGAGGGCAGCAAGCAAGGTGTGGGGCGCGCCCCCCATAGGCCCAAACGTAATTGCTTTAGGGTTTGGGGGGCAGGCCCCTTCTTTCCTTCTCCCCTCCTCCTCTTTCCTCCTTCTCCTAGTAGGAATAGGAAAAGGGGGGCCAAACCTACTTGGAGTAGGATTGTCCCCCTTGGCGCGCGTCTCCTCCTAGGCCGGCCTCCTCCTCCCTCCCTCCTTTATATACGTGGCGAGGGAGCATCCCAAAGTGAGACCAAGATTTGTCTTAGCCGTGTGCGGTGCCCCCCTCCAAAGTTACACACCTCGATCATATCGTCGTAGTGCTCAAGCGAAGCCTTGCGCCGGTTACTTCATCATCACCGTCACAGTGGCATCCGAGCCAGGTCTATGCGTAGATGTTATATGGACGAGTAGATCACAAAGAGTTGTGGGTGATAAAAGTCATACTTCTTACCAGCATGTCATACTTTGATTCGGCGGTATTGTTGGATGAAGCGGCCCAGACCGACATTATGCGTACGCTTACGTGAGACTGGTTCTACCGACGTGCTTCGCACACAGGTGGCTGGCGGGTGTCAGTTTCTCCAACTTTAGTTGAATCGAGTGTGGCTACGCCCGGTCCTTGTTGAAGGTTAAAACAACACACTTGAAGAAAAATCGTTGTGGCTTTGATGCGTAGGTAAGAACGGTTCTTGCTCAGCCCGTAGCAGCCACGTAAAACTTGCAACAAAAAAGTAGAGGACGTCTAACTTGTTTTTGCAGGGCATGTTGTGATGTGATATATATGGTCAAGACATGATGCTAAATTTTATTGTATGAGATGATCATGTTTTGTAACAGAGTTATCGGCAACTGGCAGGAGCCATATGGTTGTCGCTTTATTGTATGAAATGCAATAGCCATGTAATTGCTTTACTTTATCACTAAGCAGCAGCGATAGTCGTAGAAGCAATAGTTGGCGAGACGACAACGATGCTTCGATGGAGATCAAGGTGTCAAGCCGGTGACGATAGTGATCATGACGGTGCTTTGGAGATTGAAATCAAAGGCACAAGATGATGATGGCCATATCATATCACTTATATTGATTGCATGTGATGTTTATCCTTTATGCATCTTATTTTGCTTAGTTCGGTGGTAGCATTATAAGATGATCTCAAACTAAATTTCAAGGTACAAGTGTTCTTCCTGAGTATGCACCGTTGCGAAAGTTCGTCGTGTCGAGACACCACGTGATGATTGGGTGTGATAAACTCTACGTTCCCATACAACGGGTGCAAGCCAGTTTTGCACACGCAGAATACTCGGGTTAAACTTGACGAGCCTAGCATATGCAGATATGGCCTCGGAACAGTGAGACCGAAAGGTCGAGCGTGAATCATATAGTAGATATGATCAACATAGTGATGTTCACCATTGAAAACTACTCCATCTCACATGATGATCGGACATGGTTTAGTTGATTTGGATCACGTGATCATTTAGATGACTAGAGGGATGTCTATCTAAGTGGGAGTTCTTAAGTAATATGATTAATTGAACTTTAATTTATCATGAACTTAGTCTTGTTAGTATTTGCAAATTATGTTGTAGATCAATAGCTCGCAATGTAGCTCCCCGTTTATTTTGATATGTTCCTAGAGAAAACTAAGTTGAAAGATCATAGTAGCAATGATGCGGACTAGGTTCATGATCTGAGGATTATCCACATTGCTGCACAGTAGTATTATGTCCTTCATGCACCGCTAGGTGACAGAACTATTCTAGGAGCAAATACAGGCGTTATGAACGTTTGACAAGCTCGGTATGATGACTACTTGATAGTTTAGTGCACCATGCTTTACGGCTTAGAACCGAGACTTCAAAAATGTTTTGAACGACATGGAGCATATGAGATGTTCCAAGAGTTGAAATTTGTATTTCAGACTCATGACCACGTTAAGAGGTATGAGACCTCTGACAAGAACTTTGCCTACAAGATGGAGGATAATAGCTCAGCTAGTGAGCATGTGCTCAGAATGTCTGAGTACTACAATCACTTGAATCAAGTGGGTGTTAATCTTCTAGATAAGATAGTGATTGACAGAGTTCTCTAGTCACTATCACCAAGTTACTAGAATTTCGTGATGAACTAAAATATGCAAGGGATAATGGAAACAATTCCCAAGCTTTTCGCGATGCTGAAATTGGCGAAGGTAGAAATCAAGAAAAAGCATCAAGTGTTGATGGTTGACAAGACCACTAGTTTCAAATAAAAGGGCAAGGGAAATAAAGGGAACTTCAAGAAGAATGGCAATCAAGTTGCCACTCCCATGAAGAAGCCCAAAGCTAGACCCAAGCCTGAAACTGAGTGCTTCTACTGCAAAGGAAATGGACACTAGAAGTGGAATTGCCCTAGATACTTGGCAGATAAGAAGGATGGCAAAGTGAACAAAGGTATATTTGATATACATGTTATTGATGTGTACTTTACTAGTGTTTATAGCAACCCTTCGGTATTTGATACTAGTTCAGTTGCTAAGAGTAGTAACTCGAAACGGGAGTTGCAAAATAAACAAAGACTAGTTAAGGGCGAGGTGATGATGTGTGTTGGAAGTGATTCCAAGGTTGATAAGATCACCATCGCACACTCCCTTTACCTTCGGGATTAGTGTTGAACCTAAAATAAATGTTATTTGGTGTTTGCGTTGAGCATAATACGATTGGATCATGTTTATTTCAATACGGTTATTCATTTAAGTCAAAGAATAATTGTTATTCCGTTTACATGAATAAAACCTTCTGTGGTCGTACACCCAAGGTGAATGGTTTATTGAATCTCGATCGTAGTGATACACATATTCATAATATTGATGCCAAAAGATGCAAAGTTGATAATGATAGTGCAACATATTTGTGGCACTGCTGTTTAGGTCATATTGGTGTAAAGCGCATGAAGAAACTCCATGCTGATGGGCTTTTGGAATCACTTGATTATGAATCACTTGATTCTTGCAAACCATGCCTCATGGGCAAGATGTCCAAGACTCTGTTCTCCGGAACAATGGAGCGAGCAACTGACTTATTGGAAATAATACATACTGATGTATGCGATCCGATGAGTGTTAAGGCTTGCAGCGAGTATCGTTATTTTCTGACCTTCACAGATGATTTGAAGAGATATGGGTATATCTACTTGATGAAATATAAGTCTGACACATTTGAAAAGTTCAAAGAATTTCATAGTGAAGTGGAGAATCATCGTAACAAGAAAATAAAGTTTCTACGATTCGATCGCAGAGGCGAATATTTGAGTTACGAGTTTGGCCTTCAATTAAAACAATGTGGAATAGTTTCACAAACTCAAGCCACCTGGAACACCACAGCATAATGGTGTGTCCGAACGTCGTAGCCGTACTTTATTAGATATGGTGCGATCTATGATGTCTCTTACCGATTTACCACTATCGTTTTGGGGTTATGCATTAGAGTGTAGTGACCCGAACCTGATAAGATTCGATGTCTCTGTGCTCACAGTGCTAGTCCCTGGATCAACTCGCTAGCACACACAGTACATATGAATATCAAATAACAAGTGCATCATTTAACATAACGTATGATCCAGAAGTTATAAAGTATTACAAACTGAATAGCACATGGCTAACTTATTCAATAATAACAGCGGAAAGGTAGCATAATCAACGATGAGTCCATCAATGCCACCTGGAGAACATGTTGAGTGAAGACTCGCGACCCTACTGTATCTCACTGATCATCTGAAAATCCTGCAACATGATAAGTTGCAGCCACAAAGGGCCAATACATTGAATGTATTGGCAAATCACACAATATGATATAGCAAACCTACATCCACAAAGCAATGTATGACAAATAAAACACACAAGTTAGTTTGGAGAAGAATGTCTTCACCTACCTCCACTACCTGAACTCACAACCGTCTCTAATTTACTCGCCCAAGGTAACCCAAAGATTCCAAGTAAACATGACAAGAACTTCAGAAGTATGTCTCAAGTGCGCTCTGTCAGTGGCGCATTCTCTAGGAACAATAGAGCGCTCTGCCAAGGACACATTCACCTGATTTAAGTTCCGAAAACTATACCCCGCCTCAAGTGCGCTCTGTCGATGGCGCATTCTCTAGGGACAATAGAGCGCTCTGCTAGTGACGCATTCACCTGGTTAATAATCCCGAGCCTACGGCTATAAACACTCACCACTTTCATGGATCACTCGACACATGCCCGCGTCTACCATATCAAGTTGATCACACCATCACATAACACAATCGATAACAAAACATGGCAACGCGAGATACACATATCAAGCCAAACATTTATCATAGTAAACCACACATGCATAGCAGAATATAGGATGAGCAAAATCAAAAGTGCAAACTTGCCTTCAACGGTGCTGAAGTACTCTAACGATTAATTTCGATCCGCTTCACACTCCGGACAATCTATACGATTAACGGAGGCACCGATAAATAAACCGTACTCACATAACACCACAATAAAGTAAACAACAATGAATTCAAATAAAAACTTAAATAACAGAAAATATCAGTAGGTATATATTATCTACATGCTAGTAGGATCACAATGCAAAAAGAATCAACTAATTTGGATCAACGATTTAAAAGATAGGGCGTCCGAAAGTTTGAATTCAAATTTAAACAAATTCAATTTTGAACAGTTCAAAAATGTGAAATTTTGGTTCTAGAATATTCTCCTGGTCTCTACGAGTACACAGGAAAAAGAGTCGATGAATTTGGAGTTCCGGATGTTAAGATAAACCTAAATGAAAATTTGATATGGAATCTGCAAAGAAAAATTATGCCATAAAAGCGTTCTGGAAAGAACTGCCGTGGCACTGTGGATGTGCCACGTGGCGGATGCTGATTGGCTGGAGGTTGTTTACTGTAGTGGCTAAAGAGCGGACGGCCGCAACTTAACAGATAACGGTTCGGCTAAAATAAAAATAAACACAGATCTAATCTTGGCCGTTTACAGAAGATCGAGCGGCTGTCGTTTGCTCACCGGAGAAGGAGGGCTCGGTGGCCACCAGAGTTGACGAAGACGGCGCGGCGCGGCTCGGACTTGGAGCGTATGCTCGCTGGAGAGGCCTCCCGAGCTCGGGGACGAAGGGACGAAGAGCGTAGAGAGGCGGCGAACTCGAAACCGTCCTCGGAAACGGCCGGGGCTTCTGCTAACGTCGGTGAGGTCCGGCTGGAGTGGCGACGGCTTCTGCTTCAGGCGGAGGTCCTAGCGCTCATTCTAGTGCTCCCCTGCAAGAACTAGTAGGTGAGGGAGGGAGAGGAGGTCAAGGCGAAGACAACCGAGGGTAAGGGGCGCTGGGAACCTTCTGCGTCGACGGAAACGACCGGCGAAGGAGCTTCTGCGGCGGAACTCTGGCGAGATCTGATCGGGAGTTCCAGGGCATGGGAGCGTCAGATTTTGCCAAAAAAACCGGACAAGCCGGACGTGGGGAGTATATATATGGAGGTGGGAGTGCAAAGGAGCAATCGAATCGATCGATTCGATCTCGGTTTGGTTCGGTAGCTACAGAGACCAGGAAGAACACGAACGGAGATGGGAGATGACAAGCGGGCCAGGTCAGTTAGCGGCAGAGAGGTGAAGGAGAGAAAAAAACAAATAGGAAAGGCTGCGGAGTGGGCTGCAGCTGTGCGGGGAAATGGGCCGGCCTGCTGACGCTGTGCTGCTCCCTTGCGTGCACGGCGAGGGAATCGAATTGGCCTGCGGTTGTCCAAGCCCATGCGAACAGTAATATCTGGCTAAAAACTTTACTGCACAGCATAACTATTGGCTAAAACTAAAATAGAACAGTACTTCCTAAAAATACCAGAACACACAGTAAAATACTACTACTAAAATAAATTACAGGAACACTAGTTCCACCTATAATGCAATTTTGGAAATTCATTTGTATGCAATAGGCCACACAAACAACAATAGAACAATCAAATAACATATTTTGGAGATTATGAAAAATACCAGAACATATTAAATGAACAGGAAATAATATTCTGGACACTATGAACATTTTTTAAATAGGGGAGAAGTCATGTTATCTCCACTCCAATAAATTGCCTTTAGTTGCATAATGATTTGAATACTCAGAAAATTTCAAATATGCATAGAAATCATGATGACAAAGAATGATCCTATTAACATTCCAAATCTGAAAATTTGGAATGTTACAAATCTACCCCCTTAGAATGAATCTCGTCCTCGAGATTCGAGTTGGCTAGCAAGGTTAAAGATGGGAACTTGACATAATCCATATTCCAAAATATCGAGGCTTACTCATTGCATATTTCCTTGACATGAATAGATATGATGCATAAATACTGAAAGAACGGTCACAATACTTTGATCTTAATTAAGAATCTTACCAAAGACTGATGCATTATCTGGTCTTCCTACCCTTGTGTGATTCACATGTCCACTTTTGAAGTGATCAATCTCCTTCTCTCCAGAATTCCCATTGTCATAATTCATTTTCTTCTCAGGACAGTTTGTTGAATAGTGTCCTGGGTTCCTGCATCTGTAGCAAAGTAATTGGCTTAGATCCTTCTTTGTGGGCGTCGAAAGGTCGTGGTCGTTGTTGCCATTCCTCTGAGCATTGTGGTTGTGTCCATTGTTGTTGTGATGATTATGCCCATCATGGTTATGACCATTATAAATGTCCACTTCAGAATCATAGTACTCAGAAGATGTTGATGAATTACGATGCTTCTGTTGTCCTCCAGAATTGAACTCTGTGTCACTCGCCTTCCTCTTGCGGTTCTCCACCTCTAGAAACTTGCCTTCAAGTACAATAGCCTTATCAATAAGCTCCTGCCAGTTGTTGAATGTCGCCACTGTCAACTGAATACTCAACTCATCATCCAGTCCTTCAAGAAACTTCTCCTGTCTAGCAGCATCAGTGTTAACATCATTAGGTGCATACCGTGCAAGATTATTGAATTCCTCCACATATGCATTCACAGTGCGACCTGCCTGACGCAAGCTGCGGAACTCCTTCTTCTTCAGACTCATGGCACCAACAGACACATGTGCGGCATGAAAACCTGCCTGAAACTGCGCCCAAGTGATAGTAGCAATAGGATAAGTGACCAAGTAGTTGTCCCACCAAGCTGCAGCAGGACCCTCCAACAAATGTGAGGCAAACCTCACCCTCTCTGCATCTGTGCATCCAACCATCTCCATGTTCCTATTGACTGCACGGAGCCAGTCAACAGCCACAATAGATTCAGGGGAACTGGAGAACCTCTGAGGATTCAACCTCAATAACCTGGTAAGCATATCCACTGGTGGAGGTGGCGGTGGATTGTTGTTGTTATTGTTGTTGTTCTGGTTCTGGACAAGCAACTGGATCAACTGAGCTTGTCCCTAAAGCAACTGCTGGATGTATGGCGGTACATCATTGCCATTGTTGTCCTGCAGCATTACGCCTATTATCACGCCTCGCCGGCATCTGGTGGGCAAGCATAGAAGAGTTATAGATATAATAGGGCCAAACGCTATGTATATATAAATATATTCTACCCATATGGATAATATGATCAAGCCAACAAAACACAACAACGAATAACACCAACAAACAAACAAACAACAAACAACAAACAATATGATAATAGTATATATATATATATAGTCGAATAATTTCGACACTAAGCAATTTAACAAACAACTACCAATCAAGCAAACAATCTAGTATCTTCATACCACAAAAGTGGACATAATCAAATACACTAACACGATAATGTGGCAATATAAAACAAACATGAATGGTGGTCTCAGCACTAGTTCCTACTTAACTGGTCAACATACTTGAGGGGGTTAACTAATAAACAGTAAGAAGTATAGCTAGTTCTATAAAATAATTTTCACTCCTATGGCTTTTCTAATCCATTTTCTAGGGTCACGTCCTACAGTCAATACACTGCTCTGATACCATCTGTAACGACCCGAACCTAATAAGATTCGATGTCTCTGTGCTCACAGTGCTAGTCCCTGGATCAACTCTCTAGCACACACAGTACATATGAATATCAAATAACAAGTGCATCATTTAACATAACGTATGATCCAGAAGTTATAAAGTATTACAAACTGAATAGCACATGGCTAACTTATTCAATAATAACAGCGGAAAGGTAGCATAATCAATGATGAGTCCATCAGTGCCCACTAGAGAACATGTTGAGTGAAGACTCGCGACCCTACTGTGTCTCACTGATCATCTGAAAATCCTGCAACATGATAAGTTGCAGCCACAAAGGGTCAATACATTGAATGTATTGGCAAATCACACAATATGATATAGCAAACCTACATCCACAAAGCAATGTATGACAAATAAAACACACAAGTTAGTCTGGAGAAGAATGTCTTCACCTACCTCCACTACCTAAACTCACAACCGTCTCTAATTTACTCACCCAAGGTAACCCAAAGATTCTAAGAAAACATGAAAAGAACTTCAGAAGTATGTCTCAAGTGCGCTCTGTCAGTGGCGCATTCTCTAGGAACAATAGAGCGCTCTGCCAAGGACGCATTCACCTGATTTAAGTTCCGAAAACTATACCTCGCCTTAAGTGCGCTCTGTCAATGGCGCATTCTCTAGGGACAATAGAGCGCTCTGCTAGTGACGCATTCACCTGGTTAATAATCCCGAGCCTACGGCTATAAACACTCACCATTTGCATGGATCACTCGACACATGCCCGCGTCTACCATATCAAGTTGATCACACCATCACATAACACAATCGATAACAAAACATGGCAACATGAGATACACATATCAAGCCAAACATTTATCATAGCAATGAAACCACACATGCATAGCAGAATATAGGATGAGCAAAATCAAAAGTGCAAACTAGCCTTGAACGGTGCTGAAGTACTCTAACGATTAATTCCGATCCGCTTCACACTCCGGACAATCTATACGATTAACGGAGGCACCGATAAATAAACCGTACTCACATAACATCACAATAAAGTAAACAATGATGAATTCAAATAAAAACTTAAATAACAGAAAATATCAGTAGGTGTATATTATCTACATGCTAGTAGGATCACAATGCAAAAAGAATCAACTAATTTGGATCAACGATTTAAAAGATAGGGCCTCCAAAAGTTTGAATTCAAATTTAAACAAATTCAATTTTGAACAGTTCAAAAATGTGAAATTTTGATCCTAGAATATTCTCCTGGTCTCTACGAGTACACAGGAAAAAGAATCGATGAATTTGGAGTTCCGGATGTCAAGATAAACCTAAATGAAAATTGATATGGAATCTGCAAAGAAAAATTATGCCATAAAAGCGTTCTGGAAAGAACTGCCGCGGCACTGTGGATGTGCCACGTGGCGGATGCTGATTGGCTGGAGGTTGTTTGCTGTAGTGGCTAAAGAGCGGACGGCCGCAACTTAACAGATAACGGTTCGGCTAAAATAAAAATAAACATAGATCTAATCTTGGCCGTTTACAAAAGATCGGGCGGCTGTCGTTTGCTCACCGGAGAAGGAGGGCTCGGTGGCCGCCGGAGTTGAGGAAGACAGCATGGCGCGGCTCGGACTTGGAGCGTACGCTCGCTGGAGAGGCCTCCCGAGCTCGGGGACGAAGGGACGAAGAGCGTAGAGAGGCGGCAAACTCGAAACCGTCCTCGGAAACGGCCGGGTCTTCTGCTAACGTCGGTGAGGTCCGGCTGGAGCGGCGACGGCTTCTGCTTCGGGCGGAGGTCCTAGCGCTCGTTCTAGTGCTCCCCTGCGAGAACTAGTAGGTGAGGGAGGGAGAGGAGGTCAAGGCGAGGACAACCGAGGGTAAGGGGCACTTGGAACCTTCTGCTTCGACGGAAATGACCGGCGAAGGAGCTTCTGCGGCGGAACTCCGGCGAGATCCGATCGGGAGTTCCAGGGCACGGGAGCATGAGATTTTGCCAAAAAATCGGACAAGCCGGATATGGGGAGTATATATATGGAGGTGGGAGTGCAAAGGAGCGATCGAATCGATCGATTCGATCTCGGTTTGGTTCGGTAGCTACAGAGACCAGGAAGAACACGAACGGAGATGGGAGATGACAAGCGGGCCAGGTCAGTTAGCGGCAGAGAGGTGAAGGAGAGAAAAAATCAAATAGGAAAGGCTGCGGAGTGGGCTGCAGCTGTGCGGGGAAATGGGCCGGCCTGCTGACGCTGTGCTGCTCCCTTGCGCGCACGGCGAGGGAATCGAGTTGGCATGCGGTTGTCCAAGCCCATGCGAACAGTAATATCTGGCTAAAAACTTTACTGCCCAGCATAACTATTGGCTATAACTAAAATAGAACATTATTTCCTAAAATACCAGAACACACAGTAAAATACTACTACTAAAATAAATTACAGGAACACTAGTTCCACCTATAATGCAATTTTGGAAATTCATTTGTATGCAATAGGCCACACAAACAGCAATAAAACAATCAAATAACATATTTTGGAGATTATGAAAAATACCAGAACATATTAAATGAACAGGAAATAATATTCTGGACACTATGAACATTTTTTAAATAGGGGAGAAGTCATGTTATCTCCACTCCAATAAATTGCCTTTAGTTGCATAATGATTTGAATACTCAGAAAATTTCAAATATGCATAGAAATCATGATGACAAAGAATGATCCTATTAACATTCCAAATCTGAAAATTTGGGATGTTACATAGAGACAACTGCATTCACGTTAAATAGGGCACCGTCTAAAAATCCGTTGAGACGACAGCGAATGAACTTTGGTTTAGCAAGCAACCTAAGCTGTCGTTTCTTAAAGTTTGGGGTTGCAATGCTTATGTGAAAAAGTTTCATCCTAATAAGCTCAAACCCAAATCGGAGAAGTGCGTCTTCATAGGATACCCAAAAGAAACTGTTGGGTACACCTTCTATCACAGATCCGAAGGCAAGATCTTTGTTGCTAAGAGTGGATCCTTTCTAGAGAAGGAGTTTCTCTCGAAAGAAGTGAGTGGGAGGAAAGTAGAACTTGATGAGGTAACTGTACCTACTCCCTTATTGGAAAGTAGTTCATCAAAGAAATCAGTTCATGTGACTCCTACATCAATTAGTGAGGAAGCAAATGATGATGATCATATAACTTCAGATCAAGTTACTACTGAACCTCGTAGGTCAACCAAAGTGAGATCCGCACCAGAGTGGTACGGTAATCCAGTTCTGGAGGTCATGTTACTTGACCATGACAAACCTACAAACTATGAGAAAGCGATGATGAGCCCAGATTCCGCAAAATGGCTTGAGGCCATGAAATCTGAGATGGGATCCATGTATGAGAACAAAGTGTGGACTTTTGTTGACTTGCCCGATGATCGGCAAGCCATCGAGAATAAATGGATCTTCAAGAGGAAGACGAACGTTGATAGTAGTGTTACTATCTACAAAGCTCGAATTGTCGAAAAGGGTTTTCGACAAGTTCAAGGTGTTGACTACGATGAGATTTTCTCAATCGTAGTGATGCTTAAGTCTGTCCGAATCATGTTACCAATTGCCACATTTTATGAAATCTGGCAAATGGATGTCAAAACTGCATTCCTTAATGGATTTCTTAAAGAAGAGTTGTACATGATGCAACAAGAAGGTTTTGTCAATCCTAAAGGTGCTAACAAAGTGTGCAAACTCCAGCGATCCATCTATGGACTGGTGCAAGCATCTCGGAGTTGGAATATACACTTTGATGAGTTGATCAAAGCATATATTTTTATACAAACTTGCGGTGAAGCCTGTATTTACAAGAAAGTGAGTGGGAGCACTACAGCCTTTCTGATAAGTATATGTGAATGACATATTGTTGATCAGAAATGATGTAGAATTTTCCTGAAAGCATAAAGGAGTGTTTGAAAGGAGATTTTCAAAGAAAGACCGCGGTGAAGCTGCTTACATATTGAGCATCAAGATCTATAGAGATAGATCAAGACGCTTGATAAGTTTTTTTTTCAATAAGTACATACCTTGACAAGATTTTGAAGTAGTTCAAAATGGAACAGTCAAAGAAGGAGTTCTTGCCTGTGTTGCAAGGTGTGAAGTTGAGTAAAGACTCAAAAACCCGACCACGGCAGAAAATAGAAAGAGAATAAACAGTCACTCCCCATGCTTCAGTCATAGGTTCTATAAAGTATGTCATGCTGTGTACCAGACTTATTGTATATCCAGCCCCGAGTATGGCAAGGGAGTACAATAGTGATCTAGGAGTAGATCACTGGACAGCGGTCAAAATTATCCTTTGAAAACTAAGGAGATATTTCTCGGTTATGGAGGTGATAAAGAATTCATCGTAAAGAGTTGCGTCGATGCAAGCTTTGACACTGATCTGGATGAATCTGAGTCTCAATTTGGATACATATTAAAAGTGGGAGCATTTAGCTAGAGTAGCTCCGTGCAGAGCATTGTAGACATAGAAATTTGCAAAATACATGCAGATCTAAATGTGGCAGACCCATTGACTAAACCTCTCTCACAAGCAAAAACTGATCACACCTTAGTACTCTTTGGGTGTTAATCACATGGCGATGTGAACTAGATTATTGACTCTAGTAAACCCTTTGGGCATTGGTCACATGGCGATGTGAACTATAGAGTGTTAAATCACATGACGATGTGAACTATTGGTGTTAAATCACATGGCGATGTGAACTAGATTATTGACTCTAGTGCAAGTGGGAGACTGAAGGAAATATGCCCTAGAGGCAATAAGAAAGTTATTATTTATTTCCTTATTTCATGATAAATGTTTATTATTCATGCTAGAATTGTATTAACCGGAAACTTAGTACATGTGTGAATACATAGACAAACAGAGTGTCACTAGTATGCCTCTACTTGACTAGCTCGTTAATCAAAGATGGTTAAGTTTCCTAACCATAGACATGATCTGTCATCTAATGAACGGGATCACATCATTAGAGAATGATGTGATTGACAAGACCCATCCGTGAGGTTAGCATTATGATCGTTGAGTTTTATTGCTATTGATTATTTCATGACTTATACATGTTCCTCTGACTATGAGATTATGCAACTCCCGAATACCGGAGGAACACTTAGTGTGCTATCCAACGTCTCAACATAACTGGGTGATTATAAAGATGCTCCATAGGTGTCTCCGATGGTGTTTGTTGAGTTGGCATAAATCAAGATTAGGATTTGTCACTCCGATTGTCGGAGAGGTATCTCTGGGCCCTATCGGTAATGCACATCACTATAAGCCTTGCAAGCAATGTGACTAATGAGTTAGTTACGGGATGATGCATTACGGAATGAGTAAAGATACTTGCCGGTAACGAGATTGAACTAGGTATTGAGATACCGACGATCGAATCTCGGTCAAGTAACATACCGATGACAAAGGGAACAACATATGTTGTTATGCGGTTTGACCGATAAAGATCTTCGTAGAATATGTAGGAGCCAATATGAGCATCCAGGTTCCGCTATTGGTTATTGATCGGAGATGTGTCTTGGTCATGTCTACATAGTTCTCGAACCCGTAGGGTCCGCACGCTTAACGTTCGATGACGATTTGTATTATGAGTTATGTGATTTGATGTACCGAAGGTTGTTCGGAGTGCCGGATGAGATCACGGACATAACGAGGAGTCTCGAAATAGTCGAGACATAAAGATTGGTATATTGGAAGGTTATATTCGGACACCGGAAAGGTTCCGAAGTGTATCGGGTATTTTTCGGAGTACCCGGAGGTTACCGGAACCCCCCGAGGAGTCTATGGGCCTTATTGGGCCATAGTGGAGAAAGAGGGCAGCAAGCAAGGTGTGGGGTGTACCCCCCATCGGCCCAAACCGAATTGGTTTAGGGTTTGGGGGGCGGGCCCCTCTTTCCTTCTCCCCTCCTCCTCTTTCCTCCTTCTCCTAGTAGGAATAGGAAAAGGGGGGCCAAACCTACTTGGAGTAGGATTGCCCCCCTTGGCGCGCGCCTCCTCCTAGGCCGGCCTCCTCCTCCCTCCCTCCTTTATATACGTGGGGAGGGGGCACCCCAAAGTGAGACCAAGATTTGTCTTAGCCGTGTGCGGTGCCCCCCTCCAAAGTTACACACCTCGGTCATATCGTCGTAGTGCTCAGGCGAAGCCCTGCGCCGGTAACTTCATCATCACCGTCAACACACCGTCGTGCTGACGGAACTCTCCCTCGGCCTCAACTGGATCAAGAGCTCGAGGGACGTCATCGAGCTGAACGTGTGTTGAACGCGGAGGTGCCGTACGTTCGGTACTTGGATCGGTTGGATCGCGAAGACGTTCGAGTACATCATCCGCGTTACTAAACGCTTCCGCTTTTGGTCTACGAGGGTACGTAGACAACACTCTCCCCTCTCGTTTCTATGCATCACCTAGATGGATCTTGCGTGTGCGTAGGATTTTTTTTGAAATTAATGCGTTCCCCAACAGTGGCATCCGAGCCAGGTCTATGCTTAGATGTTATATGCACGAGTAGAACACAAAGAGTTGTGGGCGATAATAGTCATACTTCTTACCAGCATGTCATACTTTGATTCGGCGGTATTGTTGGATGAAGCGGCCCAGACCAACATTACGCGTACGCTTACGTGAGACTGGTTCAAACGACGTGCTTCGCACACAGGTGGCTGGCGGGTGTCAGTTTCTCCAACTTTAGTTGAATCGAGTGTGGCTACGCCCGGTCCTTGTTGAAGGTTAAAACAACACACTTGACGAAAATCGTTGTGGTTTTGATGCGTAGGTAAGAACGGTTATAGCTCAGCCCATAGCAGCCACGTAAAACTTGCAACAACAAAGTAGAGGACGTCTAACTTGTTTTTGCAGGGCATGTTGTGATGTGATATATATGGTCAAGACATGATGCTAAATTTTATTGTATGAGATGATCATGTTTTGTAACAGAGTTATCGGCAACTGGCAGGAGCCATATGGTTGTCGCTTTATTGTATGAAATGCAATCGCCATGTAATTACTTTACTTTATCACTAAGCGGTAGCGATAGTCGTAGAAGCAATAGTTGGCGAGATGACAACGATGCTTCGATGGAGATCAAGGTGTCAAGCCGGTGACGATGGTGATCATGACGGTGCTTTGGAGATTGAGATCAAAGGCACAAGATGATGATGGCCATATCATATCAATTATATTGATTGCATGTGATGTTTATCCTTTATGCATCTTATTTTGCTTAGTTCGGTGGTAGCATTATAAGATGATCTCTCACTAAATTTCAAGGTACAAGTGTTCTCCCTAAGTATGCACCGTTGCGAAAGTTCGTCGTGCCGAGACACCATGTGATGATCGGGTGTGATAAACTCTACGTTCACATACAATTGGTGCAAGCCAGTTTTGCACACGCAGAATACTCGGGTTAAACTTGACGAGCCTAGCATATGCAGATATGGCCTCGGAACACTGAGACCGAAAGGTCGAGCGTGAATCATATAGTAGATATGATCAACATAGTGATGTTCACCATTGAAAACTACTCCATCTCACGTGATGATCGGACATGGTTTAGTTGATTTGGATCATGTGATCATTTAGATGACTAGAGGGATGTCTATCTAAGTGGGAGTTCTTAAGTAATATGATTAATTGAACTTTATTTTATCATGAACTTAGTCTTGTTAGTATTTGCAAATTATGGTGTAGATCAATAGCTTGCGATGTAGCTCCCCGTTTATTTTGATATATTCCTAGAGAAAACTAAGTTGAAAGATCATATAGCAATGATGCGGACTAGGTCCGTGATCTGAGGATTATCCTCATTGCTGCACAGTAGTATTATGTCCTTCATGCACCGCTAGGTGACAGAACTATTGCAGGAGCAAATACAGACGGTATGAACGTTTGACAAGCTCGGTATGATGACTACTTGATAGTTTAGTGCACCATGCTTTACGGCTTAGAACCGAGACTTCAAAAATGTTTTGAACGACATGGAGCATATGAGATGTTCCAAGATTTGAAATTTGTATTTCAGACTCATGCCCATGTTAAGAGGTATGAGACCTCTGACAAGAACTTTGCCTACAAGATGGAGGTGAATAGCTCAGCTAGTGAGCATGTGCTCAGAATGTCTGAGTACTACAATCACTTGAATCAAGTGGGAGTTAATCTTCCAGATAAGATAGTGATTGACAGAGTTCTCTAGTCACTATCACCGAGTTACTAGATCTTCGTGATGAACTAAAATATGCAAGGGATAACGGAAACGATTCCCAAGCTCTTCGCGAAGCTGAAATCGGCGAAGGTAGAAATTAAGAAAAAGCATCAAGTGTTGATGGTTGACAAGACCACTAGTTTCAAATAAAAGGGCAAAGGAAAGAATGGGAACTTCAAGAAAAATGGCAAGCAAGTTGCCACTCCCATGAAGAAGACCAAAGCTAGACCCAAGCCTGAAACTGAGTGCTTCTACTGCAAAGGAAATGGACACTAGAAGTGGAACTGCCCTAGATACTTGGCGGATAAGGATGGCAAAGTGAACAAAGGTATATTTGATATACATGTTATTGATGTGTACTTTACTAGTGTTTATAGCAACCCTTCGGTATTTGATACTAGTTCAGTTGCTAAGAGTAGTAACTCGAAACGGGAGTTGCAAAATAAACAAAGACTAGTTAAGGGCGAGGTGATGGTGTGTGTTGGAAGTGATTCCAAGGTTGATAAGATCACCATCGCACACCCCCTTTACCTTCGGGATTAGTGTTGAACCTAAAATAAATGTTATTTGGTGTTTGCGTTGAGCATAATGTGATTGGATCATGTTTATTTCAATACGGTTATTCATTTAAGTCAAAGAATAATTGTTATTCTGTTTACATGAATAAAACCTTCTATGGTCGTACACCCAAGGTGAATGGTTTATTGAATCTCGATCGTAGCGATACACATATTCATAATATTGATGCCAAAAGATGCAAAGTTGATAATGATAGTGCAACATATTTGTGGCACTGCCGTTTAGGTCATATTGGTGTAAAGCGCTTTAAGAAACTCCATGCTGATGGGATTTTGGAATCACTTGATTATGAATCACTTGATGCTTGCGAACCATGCCTCATGGGCAAGATGACTAAGACTCCGTTCTCCGGAACAATGGAGCGAGCAACTGACTTATTGGAAATAATACATACTGATGTATGCGATCCGATGAGTGTTAAGGCTCGCGGCGAGTATCGTTATTTTCTGACCTTCACAGATGATTTGAAGAGATATGGGTATATCTACTTGATGAAACACAAGTCTGGAACATTTGAAAAGTTCAAAGAATTTCAGAGTGAAGTGGAGAATCATCGTAACAAGAAAATAAAGTTTCTACGATTCGATCGCGGAGGCGAATATTTGAGTTACGAGTTTGGCCTTCAATTAAAACAATGTGGAATAGTTTCACAAACTCATGCCACCTGGAACACCCACAACATACTAGTGTGTCCGAACGTCGTAGCCGTACTTTATTAGATATGGTGCGATCTATGATGTCTCTTACCGATTTACCACTATCGTTTTGGGGTTATGCATTAGAGACAACTGTATTCACGTTAAATAGAGCACCGTCTAAAAATCCGTTGAGACAACACTGAATGAACTGTGCTTTAGCAAGAAACCTAAGTTGTCGTTTCTTAAAGTTTGGGGTTGCGATGCTTATGTGAAAAAAGTTTCTGCCTGATAAGCTCAAACCCAAATCGGAGAAGTGCGTCTTCATAGGATACCCAAAAGGAACTGTTGGGTACACCTTCTATCACAGATCTGAAGGCAAGATCTTTGTTGCTAAGAGTGGATCCTTTCTAGAGAAGGAGTTTCTCTCGAAAGAAGTGAGTAGGACGAAAGTAGAACTTGATGAGGTAATTGTACCTACTCCCTTATTGGAAAGTAGTTCATCACAGAAATCAGTTCCTGTGACTCCTACACCAATTAGTGAGGAAGCAAATGATGATGATCATATAACTTCAGATCAAGTTACTACTGAACCTTGTAGGTCAACCAAAGTAAGATCCGCACCAGAGTGGTACGGTAATCCAGTTCTGGGGGTCATGTTACTTGACCATGACGAACCTACGAACTACGAGGAAGCGATGATGAGCCCAGATTCCACGAAATGGCTTGAGGCCATGAAATCTGAGATGTGATCCATGTATGAGAACAAAGTGTGGACTTTGGTTGACTTGCCCGATGATCGGCAAGCCATCAGGAATAAATGGATCTTCAAGAGGAAGACGGACGTTGATAGTAGTGTTACTACCTACAAACCTCGAATTGTCGAAAAATGTTTTCGACAAGTTCAAGGTGTTGACTACGATGATATTTTCTCAATCGTAGCGATGCTTATGTTTGTCAGAATCATGTTAGCAATTGCCACATTTTATGAAATCTGGCAAATGGATGTCAAAACTGCATTCTTTAATGGATTTCTTAAAGAAGAGTTGTACATGATGCAACAAGAAGGTTTTGTCAATCCTAAAGGTGCTAACAAAGTGTGCAAACTCCAGTGATCCATCTATGGACTGGTGCAAGCATCTCGGAGTTGGAATATACACTTTGATGAGTTGATCAAAGCATATAGTTTTATACAAACTTGCGGTGAAGCCTGTATTTACAAGAAAGTGAGTGGGAGCACTACGGCCTTTCTGATGAGTATATGTGAATGACATATTGTTGATCGGAAATGATGTATAATTTTCTGGAAAGCATAAAGGAGTGTTTGAAAGGAGATTTTCAAAGAAAGACCTCGGTGAAGCTGCTTACATATTAAGCATCAAGATCTATAGAGATAGATCAAGACGCTTGACAAGTTTTTTTTCAATAAGTACATACCTTGACAAGATTTTGAAGTAGTTCAAAATGGAACAGTCAAAGAAGGAGTTCTTGCCTGTGTTGCAAGGTGTGAAGTTGAGTAAAGACTCAAAATCCCGACCACGGCAGAAAATAGAAAGAGAATAAAAAGTCATTCCCTATGCCTCAGTCATAGGTTCTATAAAGTATGTCATGCTGTGTACCAGACTTATTGTATACCCAGCCCTGAGTTTGGCAAGGGAGTACAATAGTGATCTAGGAGTAGATCACTGGACAACGGTCAAAATTATCCTTAGAAGACTAAGGAGATATTTCTCGGTTATGGAGGTGATAAAGAATTCGTCGTAAAGAGTTGCGTCGATGCAAGCTTTGACACACCAATCTGGATGAATCTGAGTCTCAATCTGGATACATATTAAAAGTGGGAGCATTTAGCTAGAGTAGTTCCGTGCAGAGCATTGTAGACATAGAAATTTGCAAAATACATACGGATCTAAATGTGGCAGACCACGCCGTCGTGCTGACGGAACTCTCCCTCGACCCTCTACTGGATCAAGGGTTCGAGGGACGTCATCGAGCTGAACTTGTGCTGAACACGGAGGTGTCGTACATTCGGTACTAAGATCGGTTGGATCGTGAAGACATTCGTCTACATCAACCGCGTTAAACTAACGCTTGCGCTTTCGGTCTACTAGGGTACGTGGACACACTCTCCCCCTCTCGTTGCTATGCATCTCCTAGATAGATCTTGCGTGATCGTAGGAAATTTTTGAAATTGCATGCTACATTCCCCAACAGCCACCACCTCGGAAGCCGTGGTTACGCGGGGAAGAGGTCCATATGGGCCAAGGAGGACGCGGAACGCGAAAGTCTGGGCATCCCAGACCCCTTGGCGGAGTTCACCGTCCTGCAGGAGCGTGATGTCCTCAGGGCCTGGTACCGTTGGGACCCAGTGAAGAAGGTTTTCGAGACGAACGCGTTCCCGACGGAGTTCATGAGACTGCTGGTAATTTTAGCTTCTGAGCAATTCGACTCCATGTTTAGTCATATTTGTAAACGATCCTTGTTCCTATTGCAGAGAGAGCAGCACAGGATTGCGGCCGAAAGCGACTCGCCGTCTGAGGTGTTGGCGAGGCCCAAGTGGGACACCCCATTCAACCGGGCCTTGAACATATTTAAAGGACTCCCGATGGACATTCGGTCGTCATATGGACGCGTGCACGGCGTCGGAGACGGCACCACGTGGAAGAAGTACTACCGTGAGACCACGGAGGAGAGAAAGGAAAGATGGAGGTTAAATGAAGAAAACATCGACAAGAAGGTTGAGATTGCGGTTGAGAAAGAAATCAGTTGAGACAGTCACAGCAGCGGTAGCTGCCGCAAAACAGGAGATTGCAGCTTCGTATGGTGTCTTGGTTCCGGCTATCGTCAGTTGGAGCAGGCAAAATCCAAATAAAGAGGCAGCGGACTTTCCCCTTTCCAACTTCTTCGGGAGCAGCTCGACTAGCATTGCACCAGCACCTGCTCTTGCACCGCCTCCCGCACCAGCTCCTGCACCGGCTCCAGCACCAGCTCCTGCACTAGCTCCCGCACCTGCTCATAGCAGCTCGTCCTCCGTCTCGGACTTGCTCGGTGATGCTTCATCTTTAGCTGAGCTCGATGCCCTCATGGTACCTGTCCCACCGACCCTCTTCAATAAATGTATAATATCTTGTTTCCGTTGCCTTTCGAATGCCTCATTTCGCAGACATCACTACTAGGAAAAGGGCTATAGATAATATGGACACTAATGGCGCACCAGACATGCGGTGTGCCACTACTATATAGCAGTGGCGCACCGTGTGTTGGTGCGCCATTAGTGTGATAGACACTAATGGCGCACCACAACCATGGTGCGCCACTACTAACATTTTTTTCTTTTTTACAAAAATACTAATGGCGCACCGGGGCACAGTGCGTCATTACTAGTTTTAACTAGTAATGGCGCACCAGTCACCCCGTGCGCCACTACTATCATTTTTTTTGCAAAACTACTAATGGCGCACCGCCAGCTGGTGCGCCATTAGTAACCAGGGTTGCTAATGGCGCATTTGTGGGTGGTGCGCCATTAGTAACCTGGGACCAGCTAGGTATTTTGGACAGCCACCTACACACTCACTTTCCGCACTTCATTCTCTCCACCTCCTCCTCCAAGCTTGTCTCGGCTGCCTCCTCCTCCTCACCTCATTTGCACCATAGATTCATCCAAATTAAGTGGTTAAATTACCTTTTTTTGATAGGTAAGTAAGGGGAAAGCTTTCTTTATGTTGTAGATCTACTTTTTTTATCCCTCCAACAACATGCACATGCACTTTTTATGGCCTAGCTAGATCTATGTATGTTTGTGGTGTTGCATATATGTTTGTGTTTGCAGGTACCGGTATTTGAAATGCGATAGTTGCCAATATTTTGCCGGAATGTTGATTCATTTCCGTTTCGGCGAGAATTTTGGCACTATGCATTCTTTTTGGTCCTATTTTTAGGCAAAGTCATGCCAAATTTTTTCTTGGTTCTAAAATATCGTTTTGCTCTACCCCGCAGGTGACCATGGTCCGCACGATGACCGAAGGCATCGTGAATAGGTTTTTGAGCTCCGCGAAGGCCGAGATGCTTCAAAAGAACGAGACGGAGATAAGATGTCCGTGTCGAAGATGCAAGCTGAGGAGCCTTATGGACCCGGATTCTGTACAGGTGCGGGACCACCTGCTCTTGCGTGGTTTCATGGATGGCTATCGGTGGCAAGGTGATGAAGATGATTATGAAGTCGTCCATGCGGGCCGGGCAAGAAATGAGGAAGGGTAGCAAGACAACCGCGGCGAGGGCGGGCGAGAAGACGAAGAATCTCCAGGACATGATCACGAAGTAGATGCAGTACACAGTCATCATGTAGAAGATGCCGGACATGATGATGAGGAAGATGCTGGAGCAGACGAAGGGCATGATCATGAAGATGAAGATTCCGGAGCAGACGATGATGGACCATCGATGGGCTGGGTGCACGACCCTCATATTCAAGAGCTGCTTCTCAAGCAGACGGATAACGCAAGAGCTGCCGCCCGAGAGAAAGCCAAGCTGGATCAACTGGAGATAGACGCGGTTACTCCATTGTATGAAGGATGCAGGCCCGAGGATACCCGCCTGAAAGTAACGCTCATGGCTCTGGAGATGAAGGTAAAACACAAAATGACCGACGCATGCTTCGACGAGAACATGTCATTCTGGCACGAACGTCTTCCCAAGGGGAACAAGTGCCCGACCAGTTTCGAGGAGGCGAAGAAAATTGTGTGTCCTCTGGATTTACCGCATGTGAAATACCATGTGTGCATGAACAATTGCATCATTTATCGGGACGAGCACGCGGAGTCTACCATATGTCCGGTGTGCGGCGTCACTCGATACAAGAAGAGGAAGAAAGCTCCTCGAAAAGTGGTGTGGTACTTTCCGATCACTCCTCGTCTGCAGCGGTATTTCGCGGACCCTAAGGTAGCAAAGCTCCGGCGTTGGCACGCGGATAGGGAGGAGAAGAAGCAAGAAGATGACGCAAATGATCCGGAGATAAATAAAAAAGACAAGATGCTGAGTCACCCTAAGGATGGGAGCCAGTGGCAAGCGTTGAACTTCGAACACCCAGAATTTGGGAACGATCCAAGGAACATCATGCTGGGCGCGAGCACCGATGGAGTCAATCCGTTTGGCAGCCAGAGAAGCACACATAGCACCTGGCATGTGTTTGTGTGGATGTACAACCTTCCCCTTGGTTGTGCATGAAGAGGAAGTACATTCACATGAGTATGCTAATTGAAGGGCCAAAACAACCAGGGAATGACATCAATCTGTATCTGGGGCTGCTGAAAGAGGAGCTAGACACGCTGTGGAAAACGCCAGCCAATACGTGGGACGCCGCAGAGAAAGAATATTTCCCTATGAGAGCCGCATTGCTCACGACGGTGCACGACTATCTCGGTTACAGATATGTCGCGAGGCAGGTGGTCCACGGATTTTCTGGATGCGTCAGGTGCATGGATGACACAACGTATTGCCAGCTAGATAGAGATCCCGGGTCTTTGAAAACCGTGTTCATGGGACATCGAAGGTGGCTTCGCGACGATGACTCATGGAGGAAACGCAAGGATCTATTCGATGGTGAAACCGAAACCCGAAGACGCCCGCGTACGAGGAGCGGTGAGGAAATAGACGATCTATTGAAAAATTGGAAAGATTGCCCACTGCCGGGAAAGAAGCAAAAGGCGCCAGAGCCGGGAAAGAAGCAAAAGGCGCAAGAGTCGCTGCTGAAGGTATGGAAAACGAGGTCTGTTTTCTGGGACTTGTCGTACTGGAAGATCCACCGTGTGCCTCACAGCCTTGATGTCATGCATATCACGAAGAACGTGTGCGAGTGTCTGCTTGGTACCCTGCTCAACATGCCAGAGAGGACCAATGATGGGCCAAAAGCAAGGGCAGACTTGAAATCAATGGGCATCAGGGAGGAGCTTCACGCTAATGATGATGATGATGATGAGGCGAAGCAGGACACGGAAAGTCGTCGCAAAGGCAAAAAGGCCAAGAAGACCGGAAATGACTTCCCTCCCGCGTGCTTCACTCTAAGTCAAGAGGACATCGATCAGTTGTTCACCTGCCTCGTAGGAGTAAAACTTCCTTACGGTTACGCGGGGAAGATAAGCAGATACCTAGACTCAGCGAAGCAGAAGTTCAGCGGGATGAAGTCTCACGACTGTCATGTGCTGATGACGCAGATACTTCCAGTTGCAATCCGTGGGATCATGGACGCGCACGTCCGTGAAACGCTATTTGGCCTATGCAACTTTTTCGACGTCATCTCTCGGAAGTCGGTTGGCGTGAGGAAACTCAGAAGGCTACAGGAAGAGATCGTGGTGATACTATGCGAGCTTGAGATGTACTTCCCGCCCGCATTCTTCGACGTTATGGTGCATCTTCTGGTCCATATCGTGGAGGGTATCATCCAACTCGGGCCGACGTTCCTGCACAGCATGATGCCGTTCGAAAGGATGAATGGTGTCATCAAAGGATACGTTCGCAACATGTCACGTCCAGAGGGAAGCATAGCCAGGGGCTTTCTGACCGAAGAGTGCATCTCCTACTGCACGAATTATCTAGGCATCGAGAACCCCGTTGGTCTGCCCGTCAACAGGCACCTCGGCAGGCTCGCTGGATGGGGTCACCGTGAGGGTCGCCCCGAAATGCATGTCGACTTCGAGGGTCGACTCGCCGACTTTGAAAGAGCAAACCTAGTCGCACTACAACACATAGACGTGGTCGATCCTTGGGTGGTAGAGCACAAAACCTTTATTGAGAAGACGTACAATGACCGAGGCCAACAGAGGACGGACGGAGATATAATCAAAGAGCACAACTCATGTTTCACGCGTTGGTTCAAGCAGAAGCTTCTGCCGTACCCTTTACATGAGGATTCTTCCGCGGAAGAACAACTCATATTCGCCTTGTCACAGGGCGCCGAGCACAACCTGATGACGTATGAGGCGTACGATATCAACGGCTACACATTCTACACCGAGGGAAAGGACAGGAAGAGCGATGGTTATCAGAACTCCGGGGTAACGATGGAATCCTACACCGGTAACGACAAGGATAGATACTACGGAAGGATCGAGGAGATCTGGGAGCTGAGCTACGCTGGAGAGAAGGTCCCGATGTTCCGTGTCAGATGGGCCAAGAGCGTCCTAAAAGAAGACCGGTATTTCACCACCATGGTTATAACCGAAGCCAAATCCAAGACTGCGGGCGCAAACGTCACCGCGAAAAATGAGCCATGGGTACTGGCTTCCCAAGTGGACCAATGCTTCTTCATTACCGACCCGTCAAAGCCCAGTCGTGTTGTCGTGAGGAGAGGCAAAAGGAAGATCATCGAAATGGATGGAGTCGCCAATGAGCAAGACTTCGACAAGTACGGCGACCCGAAGATGGAACATGACGACGACGATGAAGTACCAGCATACACCACAAGAAGAAGCAGGACCACCCTACCTAAAGGACGTCCGTTCAAGAGAAGAACTCCATTTACGAAAAATAAGGGCAAGAAGATTGTGAACAGATAGCTAGCTAAGATCGATTGTATTTAAATTGCAGCCTTCATTTCTCGATTGTATTTTGACATATTGAAATGATATTTCTTCTGTTCTAGTGTCCTCATGAATATTTATTTATGTTTATTATGGTATTGAATTTCTAACTCACAAAAAGTATTGAATTTGTTAATATTGAATATTCATGAGGACACTCGATCTCGACCCCCCTCCATCTTGATCGCTATCCCCCTCGCTAGATCCCCCTCGCCGCCGAGCACCCCCCGCACCCTCCGTCGCTCCACCGCCGCCGACGACCCCTGCACCCTCCCCCGCTCCGCCACCGCCGAGCACCCCCGCACCCTCCCCCGCTCCACCGCCGCCGCCGACCCCCCGCACCCTCCCCTGTCTCCTCGCTCGGTTCCCCCGAACGGAATCGGCCGAGCGCACCACCCACCGCCGAGGGGGTGAATTAGGCAACAAAAAATCCTAAAAAAATTACTAATGGCACACCGCTAGGGGGTGCGCCATTGCTATCAAAAAAAGATTACTAATGGCGCACCTCTATGGGATGCGCCATTGCTGTACAAAAAAAAGATTACTAATGGTGCACCGCTCGGGGGTGCGCCATTGCTAACCCTTCCCCCCCACAAAAATCCCCAGTCCCCTTTCTATCTTACCCATCTCTCACCCGCCCACTGCCCCGACCCGCCCACTGCCCCGACCCGTACTGCGCCGCCGTCGCCCCCGCGCCCCCGCCGCCTCCCCCGCTCCGACGACCGCCGCGCCCGCTCCGACGAGCAGGGCCAGCGCTAGGGTTCCAGCGCCGCCGCTGGATCAACGCCCCGCCTCCATAAGGAGAGGAGGAGCCCCGCCGCCGCCGCCGAGGGGAAGAGGCCACCGCCGCCACCGAGGGGAGGAGCCCCGCCGCCACCGAGAGGGGGAACCTCGCCGCCAGGTCTTCAATGCCCCACCGCCGTGAGAACATCGACGTCCTCCTCCGCCGGTTCGAGGTGATTCCTACCCTCTTCTCCACTTCTCCATCTCCTCCCCTGCAAACCCTAGGGCCGACTCTTCTTGCTCCTCGTCCCACACCCAGTGGCCATTGCTCGGTTTTGCAGCAGTTCCCTGCGTCCATCGATGAGACTGGCTGCCTCCATGGCCATCCTTCTCCTCTCCAAGTTGACATTTCTTAGATTCCTAAATTAATACACAGAACAGTTTGACTACCAAGTTAGTTGCTGCATAAATATATGGGTCGTTATTTACCGAATCCATCGACCTGGAGCACTGATCGTTGTTATTGTTCCCTAGTGTCATGGGCTGGGGTGTTATTTGGTTCATAGTCTAATATGTATGCATTAAAATTTTCTGCTCGCTATTCTTCTCTAACAATTACAACAGTGTAATATCTTAGCCTAATTAATATCTTTGGGCTTGTAGTTGACATTTACCTTTAAATCATGTAATCTTCCTTGCTAGTGTTGTGTCATCGATCCATGCTAGTTCTGTTTAGAAGTAATGTAAATGTTGTGTTCCAGTGCAATGACAACAAACTTGAGAGGCACTAGTTGATTTTTATTCACTTGATGATTTATTTAGTGCAAGAATTCTCATGGCTGGATCTCAGATTCAGGCATGTGCAGTGGGATCTGATTTCCTCCATCAGTCTATGGTAGATAAACTGAGCGTTGTGGCCATGCTTGATGCAGGAGCTCAAGAACCTGCGGCCGCAGCTCTACTCTGCCTCTGAGTACTGCGAGAAGTCCTACCTCAACACCCACTAGAAGCAGATGTGAGTAGCCACCTCTGTTGTTCCTCCTCTCCTCCATTAGAAGCATATCCTAATTTCTGTTCTAGTGCAGTTTTGTGTATCTCTAGCTCATTGGGATATGAAGATGCTACAAGCACTTGATCTGCGACTCACATGTGGTGTAACATATGGACTTTGAAATGTTTTACTTTCATGACATGATTAGCAACATAGCAGAACATAGAGCATTGCTGTGGCAGTACAGTATTCTCTTGGATTATTTAGATACCTAGTGAGTAGTTACCACCAATGTGGTTTGAGTTTTAGCTTGTAACATGGTGGAATTGGCTTAGCAGGGGGGACTGGCCTCACTAGTAACATTCAAGCCCTTGATGGTCTTTGCGTTTTACTTGTGTTGTTGACAGTAGTTAATTAAACCTGCTACTGCTGCTGTTATGCCTGTATTCACTGCTGCTGCTGCTGCTGTATTTGTGATGATGTTGTACTTGTGATGATGCTACTTGTGATCTTCTGAAATGACCCATTGGCGACTTCATTACGCGGGGATAATGATTTTGCAGGTACCCCGAGAGGCCCTTGAGTTTGCCGGAATGTCGATTAACTTCCGTTCCGGCAAATTCGGGTACTCCATATGTCCTATTTTCAGCAAAGGTCATGCTGAAATTTTCCGTGAATTTTAGCATGACTTTGCTAAAAATAGGACATATGGGGTACTTGCGACTAATGCATGGGCCAGGGTATCTTAGTACTTAATTAAGTAGGATCAATTGCCCCTTTATTCTTGCTGCATTAAACCATTGGTGGCAATAGAGCCAAGTGATTAGGCCCAACTTAGAATTCTCTTCCCTTTTCTTGATAGGGTATATTATTAGAAGATACCCATATATATCAGTCAACCTAGGGTGCCTCGGCATCGATAAACCCTAAATGATGAAAACTTAACTTAGCATTTAGGGTGCTTCAGCGTCGACAAACCCTAAATTATAAAACCTTGGCTTTTAGGGTGCCTCGGTGTCGATAAAAACCTAAATGATGAAAGCTTAGGCTTTTAGGGTGCCTCGGCGTCGACAAACCCTAAATGATAAAAGCTTAGCTTTTAGGATGCCTCGGTGTCGACAAACCCTAAATGATGAGACCATGATCTTGTTCCTTGACAATAACCAACTTTTTGACAAAACTTTTTTCCTATTTAGATCGAAACATGGCCCACAACGATGAGGCCGGCGGTTCGGGCGGCAAGGCATTCTGGGAGCTATCCCAGGAGATGGAGGAAGAACCTCACCGCTATGAGGACGCTGCGGAAGACACCGATCCTGACTACACAACCCCTAGTGGCGTCGGGGATGACACCACTGATGGTGCCGCCGAGGATGCCACCACTGATGATGGCAGCGCACGCACAGATGGCAGCCAACCGAAGAGGCAACGGAAGGACCGGCGCCCGAACGTGCTCGGCACCGTCAAGGAGGAATTTACTGAAGTGAACTGCGACGGGGATCCAACGGCGCCCAAAGAATTAGTCAAGGGGTACTCGGTTCAGCTCGGGTGCATTCTCCGGAGCACCGTCTCGATCAACACCGAGAACCTAAGGCATAAGGACCGAGGGAATTTGCGCAACCTCCCCTTCACGAAGCTGCACAAATGATACAAGTTCCCCGCTGACATTGCAAACACACGCCTCTCAGGGAATAAAGTGAACAGTGCCGCCCTCACGAAGATGAGCACAGCCCTGTCTACTTGGAGAAGCGCGGTGAAGGGAATGATTAACAAAGGTGATAGTTATGAGAAGATCAAGGCGAAAAATCCTTCGATCAGCGAAGATGACTACAAGGAGTTCAAGATCAAGTGCGAGAGCGGCGCATCCGAGGAATCAAGTCAGTGGGGGAAAGAGATGCGGGACTTGAACTTAGGGGTCCACAAACTCGGTCCCGGCGGTTACAAAGTGCCGGAACCTATATGGGACAAGGAGGACGCGGAGTGTGCCGAGCAAGGCCTACCGCCCCGCTTCGAGAAATACCGTGAGAAGCAGACCAGGAACTATGTCAGGGCCCGGTACAAGGAGGACCCGGTAACAAAGGAGCTTACCACGGATCCGAAGACCAAGGCGCTTGAGCGTGTTCTGGTAAGGAATACACCCCCGCGTAATTAGCTCCATATGGTTGCATTCTAATTAATGAAGCCAAATTTCTAAATGGTTCACATTCCTTCCGCAGGAGACTGAAAGCAGTAGCGCGGGGTCGTCTCAGAGCTCCCCTTGGGACAACACTCTAAATAGGGCGTTGAACATAATGAAAAACAAGGATAAGCTCAGTAAGCCGTCATCAGCTGGTCGTGTGGCCGGCAAAGGCTTGTCCACAAAATGGTCGTCATACTATAACGCTGGTGGGCGAAAGGAGAAAAAGACCAGCTCGGAAAGCCAGTCGCGCGAGGTTCAAGAACTCAAGGCACAAGTGGCGCGGATTCCGGAGATTGTCCAAGAGCAAGTGCAACAACAACTGGGAACGACGCTCACCGCCATTGTGCCTACCTTGGTTCAGGGGCTGCACATGGATTGCGGGCGGCCAACAGGGGCCGCCCCGGTTCCCAGCTTCACGGCCAGCAACTCGCACAACGCGCAGGCGGCGCCATTGGTGTCTCCGGCGGAGGCGGTATTGGTGCCTCCAGCGCCGGCATGGGCATTGGAGCTTAATGCACCCGGGTGTACGCTGGCCGGCACCTCGGCAGCAAGCGGCCCCTCCGTCAGTTGCACGCCCGCCGTTGGCGGTGCCTCGACATTAGCCGAGCTCGACGCCATCACGGTAACTAAGCCTCTCGGCCGATGACTTCATCTCCTTGCCTTTGAATGGGCATCCCTGATGCCCTACATGTTTTTGCAGGGCGCCGCCGACGTTCCATGCACTCTCCTGCACTTTGTGGGCGGCGAGTTGATCGATGTCGCCAAGGGCAGAATCGTTCAACCGGGCAACCCCGTGTTCTGCGGTAATCCGATGCCACCCACCGTGTATAGGGTTGAACTGGTTCGGGTGCTGCCAGGCTGCGACGAGTTGTTACCTCCGATTCGACCCGCTGGGGCCGACGAAGATTATGTGATGACCCTCAGCGCCTGCGTAAGCTGGCCCCTGCTTTGGCCGAAGAGCTAGATTCGTTTGGGGGCGGGGGACACCACCCCACAGACAACACTGCCAGTCGTGCCGGCGCCAAGCCATGGCAAGACCGCCACAACGCTACCGGACATGCCGGACATCCCTATGGCACAGGATCCGGACATGCATATGGCACTGGATCCGGACGACGACGACAACAACGATGGTACATTTACCAACGTAGATAAGTACTTTGCCGAACATGGGTACGGTGACGAATTCTTCGGGCCTCCTTCTGAAGAACCCAACCCTGAAAAAGACGACCGCGATCTAGCTGGTACCGCGGAGAAACCCAATTGCAACAGGCGTCGTCTGGCGTTCAGTTCTCAGGAGACGCCTCCAGCTGCCGCCTTCACCGAGCCTCAGATAGCCGAGGTGCGAAATATTATCAGCCCCAACACACTCAAGAAGGCGGTCTCTGAGCAGAACTCGATCCCATTACAGCAGATGAGGAAGAAGGGACGGAAACGAAAGAATAACAAGGGCGGTGCGAGCCAGCCGGCACCGAGTACGATCCGTGCTCAGGACGGGCCACCTTCACCTAAGGATATCTCGAGGAGGGTGCATGTGGCGGGTAGGCCGATGCTACCGACTAATCTGCTCAATGCTGCAACCGGTGCTATGCGGAGTCTGCATGACAGTGTTCTTTCTTTGGAGAAGCGGCGTCTCTCCGAGAATGATGTGGCATACCCAGTTTTCGTGGCCAAGGTGCCAGAGGGCAAGGGCTTTGTGGATAGCGCCATCGGGGGTACGATCGTCCTGCGGTTTGATGACATCTTCGCTATGTTTAACCTTCATCCACTGCACTACACCTTCGTTCGGCTATTTTCGCTGAGTATGGAGATGCGGATCATTAGAGATAAGACCCCGGACATCGTGATAGTCGACCCCTTCTACATGCGTGCCAAGATCTTGGGCAGCGCTGGGGACCGGCAAGTCGCGAGGTCATACCTCGAATGCATCATTCTGGCAAACCCAGATAAGGATAACTTCCTCGTGCCTTACTTTCCCGAGTAAGTCATCCCCTCACCGCCCCGTAACATATGATTTCTTAGACTTCGATCGTTCTTTTTTTTCTAACATTCCGTATTTTGTGCAGTGACACACATTGCACACTCATCCTCTTAAGCCCGAAATATTCCATGGCCACGTATTTCGACCCGGACCGTCAGTCGAAGAAAGACTACACAAATATCAAGAAAGTTCTTGATGATGTTCTCCCCGGCTACGCCAGATCTGGAGGCACCTTCAGCAGGCCAGTTCATAGGTACGGCAAGCACATCTTCACCCACAATACGACGTTCCCCTGCGTCAAGCAGCCGCCTGGCGGTCAGAAGGATGCCTACTACGCCCTCCATCACATGTGGGCGATCGTACGGGACCATAATCACCTTCTGCTACCAAATAATCTCAAAGATTGGGCCGCACGCTTGTCGGCAATCCAGGACGCGGACATCAGACAAGAATTCTTTCGCATCCAGTCGGAGTTTGCGGACCATCAAGATGTCCTTCATACCTCGGGGTAGTTCTATCTCACACACCAACCGTCCAACAGTGAGATAGAGACAACGCTACAAATGCAGGCTGACAACGCCCGCGATTTCATGACCATCACGAAAGACGGCGGCTTCATCCACGCTCCGGTCCCTGAGTCCAGTCGAAAGTAGTGATGCTATGTAGTTCTGAAATGTCGATTGGCTCATGTCGTAATATTAAACTTTAATGAACTTGTATGTCTCTTTGGTTTGGACAGTCGTTCAACTTATATGTAATCGATGCTATTTATTAGTAGGACCATGAATCGTGCTATTAATGTGTTGCTTTTCTCTTCCGATCCTTTTGTTGCATACTTATATTGCTACTAACGTTTTGTTTGGCTAGTGTATAGAGATGCCATCGTATGTCGTGTACAAGGGTAAGGTTCCCGGAGTCTACGACGACTGGGAGGAGTGTTGGAGACAGGTTCACCGTTTCAGCGGTAACAGTTACAAAGGGTACACCACTAGGGCGGAGGCGGAAGCTAGATACGCGCGCTATCTAGCGGGAGAGAGGAGGGAGCGGAGGAGGAACCGGATGAAGACCAGTTTCATCGCGATGATGCTAATCATGATGACTGCAGCTCTCTTCTATGTGATGGTAGTTTAGATGATCGATATCGACTTGTAATGTGAAGACAAACTCGCTACTCGCGGTTTCGAGACTTGTAATGTTCTAACTTTGTTCGATCTTTTGAATTCGGAGACTAATATGATGAATTGTATTTGGAGACTAATCTTCTATTGTATTCGATAACTCTGCTGTTTATATGTTGTGATGTCTATATTCTATGCAGTAATATGTTTTGTAACCTGTGCAAATATCAGAAAAGAAAAAAAAATCCCTAATATTCATACTAGTGGCGCACTGCAAAATTCACACTAGTGGCGCATCACCAACCAGTGCGCCATTAGTAAGCCAGAGCACACGGTTAAATATGCCCCCTGGGAGGCATACTAATGGCGCACCGTATGGTATACTAATGGCGCACTACCTGGTGCGCCATTAGTAAAAAAATCTAATGGCGTGATGCTAGTGGCGCACCTATAGTGCGCCATTAGTAGGCAAAACAGGTGCGCCACTAGCAGGCCTTTTCCTAGTAGTGCATGTCTTTGCAGGCCGACGTAACCCCGTGCACCATATTGTACACCATCAGCGGCCAGAAGGTGGACGTGGGGAAGGCGACGATAGTGAAGCCAAAAGAACAATTGTTCCACAGCCGGCCGATCCCCCCTGACGTCTTCAAGATTTCCGTGGCCAGTGTCAAACTGGGCCACGAGAATTTGGCTCCTCCGGTACTAGGGGGACATGACGACAAGACCCTGCGGCGGCTTGGCGATTGCAAGAGGTGGGTCCTGTTGTGGCCAAAGAGTCTGCTTCATCTGGAGGCGGCCGGGACCACACCCATGACCACGTAGCCTCAGCAATGTATGAACATCAACACCGCACCTACCCAATTAGCGTCGCCTGTCGTGCCGGGTGATAGCGGACGGGGTGAGGAAGAGGCCCCATTAGTCGCTGATGACGCCGCCGTCGTCAAGAAGCAATGCATGATATTGATGCCATCGATGAGGATGAGGATGACGATGACACTCTACAGTATCTCAATACTGACGCCTATGACGACGGAGGATTGATGGCTCAGCAGTATGAGTACTCAGGATTTGAGTGTCATGAGCCGGTGCTTGAATTTCCGGAGGATGAACGTATTATAGACAACCTTCCAGTAGCAAAGAAGCATAGGAAGAGACCGAGGAAAGGCAACAAATCTGCTTCTATGATCCAGCCGCCTCAACAGCCTCGGGTTCAAGACCGTATAGCTATCCCCGGTGCGGCTAAATGTCATATCCCCAGTCATCCTATCCTACCTAAGGCAGCGGTAGAGGCCATATACGACGATCTAAGGAGACTTCATGACAATGTGCCGCGGAGAGAGAAAAGCCTAATCGCCTCGAAAAATCTAGGATACCCACTCTACGTGATTAACGTGCCGCGACAAAGGTTGTACGTCGGCACATTCCCCGTGGAGAAGTTCTTCCTTCGATTCGATTACATCTTCGACATGTTTCACTTGAAAAAGCTGGATTTTATGTTTGTCCGTCTTTTTGCCTTGTACATGAACTACATCATCGGGATTGAGCAGATACCTTATATCTGTGTCGCTGACCCGTACTTCATGCACGAGGGCTTGTTCGCAGTCTGCCCAGAGCACCGTGAATACGCGAGGGACTACATTGTCGATTTCATGGTCGCCAATAAGGACAAGGAGACGATTCTCGTGCCTTATCATCCCATGTAAGTCATCGGCGCGGATATCCTTCCTTCGATTTCAATCATTCATTTGCATGGTGGAGGCTAATTTGAGGTGTACTTATTTTGCGCAGCCACGGGTGCGCCGTCCGCATAATCCTTTACCCCCGATTCTCCAACGCTCTTTACTTGGACTCGTCGAAGAACATGAACAAAAAGGATTACACCCACATCAAGTCTGTTCTCGACAGTGCTATCTTTAGCTACGTCGTACGGGGTGGAGAGATCAAGACCAGGAAGACAAGGAACCGCAAGCCCGCCTTCGGCCATAAGACCGACTTCTGCCGCATCCAGCAATCGAGTGGTACTCTTAGTGATGGATTATATGTCCTCCACCACATGCTGGAGTACAGACCGGATCAGCAAAACCTTGGCATGTCACCTAGATCCGGCGATGCCCATATTCTGCAATGGGCAAAGAACCTAGGAGATATCTCGGATCATCGACTTCGAGCTGAGTTCTATCACATCCAGCGTGAACTTGTCCAAATCATCATGAAGGAGGTCCTCGAAGAAACAGGGATGTTCTACAAAGAAGGGCAAATGTTGCGGGAAGACGTCCGAACACGCGTAGCCGCTCAGCGTCTCGACCTGAAGCCTTTCACTAAGCTTGGGGACTATCTCTCTGACTTGGATGGATGGCACGACATGTTGGAGTGATTGACGATATATGACAATGTGTCCGTTTAGTCCATACTTTCTGTATGACGAAACTTTGAGTTATGCATGAGGAAACTTTATTTGTGATGTAATTAAACCTTCCTCCTCAACTAGCGAAGATCACTCTAGTTAGGGCATTTTGGGTACGATGAACTTTGTTATTTATGCTTATGATATGTTGCTTCTATTTTTGCCAAGTCTGTCTCTTTCTGTTGCTCAACTATATATGTTCCATATCATCGACTCATGTGATGATGCAGGTGCATAGATCATCGATGGCGAAGAAGTGCTACGCCAGGAGTATACGACGAGTGGCCGGAGTGTCAGGCCCAGGTGTACCGGTTTCCGGTTTTCGAGCGACAACCAGTAGTTAGTTTAGGTTCACGCTAGTGCGAGAGAGGGATACGAACCGACGCCTCAAGAAGTACTACATTATGTATGATGAGACTATTATGTGTATGATATGATGACATGATGTGACGACATGATTTGTGTTGATTATGATGTGACGATATGATTTGTGTTGGATGATATGATGAGACTATTATGTGTATGATATGATAAGCATATTGCATGTTTATGATATGATTAGAATACTGTATAAAACCTGTACAAAAACATCGCAAATATGCAGCAAAAAAAAGATATGAGAAAATATAGTAGTAGCGCTCTTTAGCGCTGGACAGGAAAACGGTACTGCTAAAGCACTTAGCAGTAGCGCTGGTAGGGAAAGCGCTACTGCTAAGTAGGTATAGCAGTAGCACACATCAAAACGCGCTACTGCTAGTTTTTTCCCTAGCAGTGGGAGGAGGAGGAGTAGTATAGTGGGTTCAATCTTGCGGTGTTCTATATCCTAGAGACAATAAGGGACAAGACGCACATTGTATTGTTGGTACCAAGGATAAAGCGGTTGTTTCTTTATAACACTTGGATATTAGCTTTACGGCATCTCCAATGCCAACCCGCAAACCGCATGCATTCGTCCGAACCGCACTGTCTGAACCGCGATCCAACGCGGTCCTGTATTGGTTCGTGGGCGCGGTCCGAACGTACTTCCTCCAGCAAACCGGAGACAAACATGGAGGGGGGGGGGCTTTGCGGGAGTCCGAACTGCTGCCAAGCCTGCTTCTGACCGCCTTGGCCCACCCAAACTCCCTCCTCCCTCGCCCGTGTGCGTTCCCGCCCGACGCCAGCTGCCCGAGGTGGCTCCGAGGGAAACCCTAGATCCTCTAAGGGATTAGACGACACTTTGCACCACTTCTCTTGAGGTATCATTTTAGGAGCAAGAGCGGTGGCGGCTGGAGGGGCCAGTGGTAGGCGGTGGTCGATGTTGTCGGTGCTTGGCAAACGTGATCCATGCTCTCATTCAAGTGGTCGGTAGGCTTGACGTTTGCATTTGAAGCTGGGTTGCCGAGTCGTATTCCTTCATGGATTAACTCGTTCCCATATGACATCACTCCCTCTCTCTTGGGGGTGTTGTCGGGTGGCAACCAGATGGCCAACGCTAAAGGTGTCCGCCTTACTTGGACAAATGATGATGGAAGCTGAAGACCTACTTTTCCTCGTTGAGACTTCGCGATCCTTGAACCCGAGATTCCTATTCTTCTAGGGTGTGGGTTTGTTGTGGCGCTGGTGTGGTCTCTTATTGTTGTTGTGTGTTCGTCTGCTCAGTGTGAGCATTGTGATGTGTTCTTCTTAATCAATGAAATGCAACATGTGTTCCTTTTCGTCAAAAATAAAACCTAGCTCTAGAATGCGAGCTTAAGTTTGCTTTTTTGTTGCAGGTGCCATGATTGTTGCTTTCAAGGGTTCATGTAGATGTGAAATTTACGTGGTATCATGTTATAATGTAACACACTAGATTTTAACTGGCTATTTGCTATGATGATATAGCAGTTATTTATTTTCAATTGGATAGTTTTCTATTCAAATTGTAATTTGATGTTCAGATTTTATTGGTCTGCGACAAAATACACATGGTTGTGAATTTTTGTTGTTGTAGGTCAATAGGTCACCCACATCTCTGGTGATGGCAGATCTGGTAGGCTATGCAAGTGATAATCTGTTATTACTATATTCTCTCTTCCGTGGGATAGTTTTGTTAGCACTAATCATGGCCATTCATTTATGATGAATAGGATCAAGAATGATAGGTGAAGGAAGAGATGTTCCAGAAGGACTACTCTTACTAATGATACGTCATAGAGGAAGAGGTTGCATATTAATCAGTATGATGCATTGTTTACATTGAAAAATTATAAGTTGTATATGGTATAAATTGGTTCTTTGTTACAACATTTAATGTCGGGTTTGTATTTTTCATGGTTCCTATGTCAGTGTTCAATGTCGATGTAATATTCTAGTGTACTTAATTATGATGGATTGGAAATATCCCTTTTGAATAAAATTAATTATAGATCCATGATTTGTGAAATGATTCAAAATTATTGCTATATTTATGGAAATAGCTAGATTTTCTAAATATTTTCTACATAATGTGCACCATGCTCTGCTTCCACTATGAGCAGATGTCTTCCAGAGATTAATAATCTAAATGCTAAAAGTAAGGTCGGATTATTTGCTCAAGTAATCACTAACTAAATATGTGTTGAGCCATTGACTTGTGATCTTGAATATTGTTTTCATCGGATAATTGTCAGGAAAGGTTTGATTAAAGAACATGCATTCGAGTATTAGAAGCTTCCACAGTGCACTTGTAGATAGCATGTTTGATTGCTCAACATTTTACATTCAAGCCATTTTCTATAGTGATATTCAAAGGACAACCCACCGACAAGTTTCGTAGCCATGATAGTTTTGAGATATTTTTACATCAAGTTAGTTCAACCAATTGGATTGTTCATCTGACAGTAAGAAGGCAAAAGGTACAAAAGTTTTAACCTTCTATGTATATCATCTTGTTGGGATAACATAGCAAGCGAAGTTTATCACAAGACAATGTTGCTTTTCCCGTTTTCTTTGAGCCACAATTGATATGTGCACAATATACCTGATCACACCATGTTATAGGTGAAAGTGAAACGCTTGCATGATGATTGAAGTACCACATTTGGCATGTTTGATAGATTAGATTGAATTTTATGATTAAATGTGGAGAGTTTCTTTAGTATTACTATGCTTTAATGTGACAATATACCTAAATGTTCCAACTAAATCACCCTCCCACCTCCCCACCATCGAAATGTCACAATACTCCCAGCACCAGATCCAGTATAGATCTACAATGTATTTGAAATCATCTCTATGACCATAAACTTAAATGTATGCCAAAAATAAAACACGCACCCCACGCCACCCCTCCCCAGTGGGCCGCCAGAAGGGCTATAACTTCTGCACCAGAACCCTCCAACCCCATCCCACACACCAACCCTATTATCCTCGGTGGTAACATCACCATCCTTTATGTCTTATAGCCCTAACCACCACTTGTCCATCCTCTAGATCCATGGCGATGATACCGCGGTCGCCTCGTCGTTCCTCCGCTAGCAAGACTCCAAAGAGGTAGATCTAGATCTTCAAAAGTCGCAACCCTTTTTGGTCTTCCATCCTCTTTTGCCGCCGCCGCCGCCGTCGCTGCTTAGATTGCAATTAATCGTCGGCTTTCCATAAATTGGTACCTATTTTGCAACAATTTCCAACAAGGAGAAGAAGAAGAATTCTCACAGGTACTCTTCCATTGGAGATTCTGTGAATTTCTTAATCATGGAGTCGGTCTCTCCCCAAAAACCTTGATAACTGACTAATATTGGTTGTTTTGTGTTCTTCACGCAGGCACCACCAATGAATCCCCTGAGTTTGCTCCTACCAAAAGCAAGGCGGTGTGCCGGTGACGGTTGCACCTCTGGCCCCGGGACCTGGCCCCTACAGTACGCTCGCCACCAAGGCGTGCTCTCCCGCCTCTGCTGTTCTTGTCTACTCCTCTGCCACCGTTCCTTATACTGTTGTTGTTGCTTCCAACTCCTCAATGATGACTCGTATTCTGACAACGACGACCCTATCATCTCCCCGGATGGGCCTACCGTCCCCTGCATTGTCTGTCGCGAGGCCATCGCACACTTCTCATGTATCCGCTCCCCCAGCGATGTGTTCGTCTGCCCGGCCTGCAACGCGGCTACGGTTGGTAGGCCCTTCTCATACGCGCCGTCCTCCATGGCGCTGCTCGACATGCAAGGAGCACGGGTCATATTGTTGTCCACTAAGATAGCGCTCCAATTGCTGAAGGCGGAGGCTAGCCAAGTGCGTGCGTTGGGGGAGCGGATGGCAGTTGAGTCCATGGAAGCGCGGAAGCAAGCGTACCACGCACTCAGCATGGCCTTCGGCATAGACCATAGTCCACCCTCTGTGAACGAACACATCTCATCACCTGAGAACATGCGCCCCCAAGGCGGCGAGCCGCACATTGACATGATGAAGCTGGACCTAAACGAGCCGCCACCACCTTCCCCAGGCACGCTTGCAGTCGGCACCGAGGGTGTCCACGGAGGAATGGCAATGGCTTCCAACTATGAGCCCACATTGTCTTCCATCGCCATGGTTACACTTGGCAACGAGAATGTATGCGAGGAATTTGAAGTGACTTCTCGCAAGTCCACACTACAGATGTTCTTGAAAGACAATGATGAGGGGAAGGATGATGATGATGAGGAGTAATCAAGTATAATGCTCAAACTAGAGCCACTTTAAAATTCTTAAAATTTCCATTTACCTGTTACACCTAGACATACTTACTTATCTTATATTCAAGTGTTGCGGTCTATGACCTAGAGTCATAATGTTGTTCTTGGTGAATTGCTAGTTAATACGGCAATGTTCATCCTGTGCAGCCCCGGTTTACAATATGGGCATGCCATGTTTCAATTGGTTTTGTTGCCATATCAGCATTGAACAATGTATTGGGCTCATCCTGCTACCTGGAAATTGTGAACTGTTAGGATGATCTTCACCGTGTGGGCCCAACGGCCCACCGGGCCCTTAGATCCGCGCCCTGATCCGGGGCGCTCAACCCACTATGGTTGACGGGCCCCTGTCACCTGCACTATATATAAAGAGGTGGGGTTGGCGGCTCGCAATACGAGGTTCGTCGCAACGCCGTACACCCCACCTAATCCCCTACCGATCTAGGGTTAGTGCAGTGCTGATGGGAAGCGCCGCCACCACTTCGCCCACTACTCTCTGCCATCACCGGCCACCGTCACCATGGCCGGCACCGGTGGCTCCTCGAGCCACAAAGAGAAGGTAAATCACCGATTGATCTAGCCTACCCGATCCTATGGATTTAACAATGGTATCAGCCAGATTGGGTTAGATTTTTTCGGTTGAAAAGAAATCACAGAAAGTTTTCCCCTCCCCAAAAGAACCAAAAAGAAGGGCAAAGAAATCTCGCAGAAAAGAGCGCCGCCGCGCCGTTCCTCTCGATCTCGATGCGCATCGGCAAGCCGAGGCATCGAGAAGAAGAACAGCATCCCCTTTTGGGGGCAAAGAAACCAAGAGTGTCGCCGAAACAGGGCGCCGCCGCTGAACCGCTTGACGGCCGTGCGCCCATCTACGAGTGCACGCACACGCCGGCAAGGGGGCCAAAGGGGTGCCGTTCTTCTCTGACTCTCCACTGCTCGAAGCTTTACATGGTGGTGGAGGGAGAAAAAGGAGAAGAAGATGAAGAAAGGAATGGGGAAGGAGAAAGAGCCGGCGGCCGGACGCCGTGCCGTGTCCGCTTGACGCCGTCGCCGGCGGCTGGCGCGATCGGACCCTCTGTTGCGCCGCTTCCAGCGAACACGCAAGGGGTCCGCGGGGGCGCCGCATCGGATGTCGCCGCACCTCTCTGCTCTCTCTCTCTCGCGTACAGGAGGTTGGGGTGGAAAAAGGAAAAAGGCTCACGCGGCCGTGGCGTACGACGCCGTAACCGGCTCGCCGGTGGCGCGACAGGGCCGCTGGTCAGATCCGCCGCGGTGGAGGCCAGGCAGAGCGGTGCGCGGGGGGGGGGGGGGACGAAGGGGAAGAAGAGGAGGCTGGCACGGTGCGCCGTTTTCGTCGCCGTCGCCAGCGATAGGCTCGGCGCGGCGGCCGAGTGGCCGGCGAGAACACCGTGCGGGCGAGCGACACAGGAAGGGGGCGAAATGGCCTAGGGTTCGTCCCGAGCGGCGCGGTTGGTTGTTTCGTTCGACCGCATCGCGCGCGTGGCCGTCGGATCGCGGTGAACGTCCAGGATCAAAACCCTAGTGCACAGCGGGCTTCTTGGGCCGAAAGTAGAGGCGGGGCCAGGCCGGCTCGCGCAGTGCCTAGGCCAGCAGCCGCGCGCGCTGGGCTGATTTAGGTCGCAGCCGCGGGCTCTAGGCTGCGCTGCAGTTTTTTTATTTAGTTTTGTTTGTTATTTATCTGGTTTTTGGGCAGATTTTAAATAGTTTTTCTACTCAAATTTCATCCAACGAAATTTTGTTTAGAGTACACAAAAGTAAAATAAAAAGTTCTGAAAAGGAAAATAAAAAAAAGTTTCTGAAGAGAAAATAGAAAATTTTCAGAAAAAGAAAAATTCATGAATTTTATAAAGAAAATAATAAAGTTCATAAGATTTTCTTTAGTAAAAGAAAAGTTTCTGTAAAGAGTATAAAAAGTTCATGAATTTTATTCATGTTTTTTCGCTGCGTAAATAATTCATAGTGCTCTTTTACCAAGAAAATAAAAGTTTACATAGAATTAAGTTTTTAAGATCATGTTAAAATAAAAGATTAAATTGTTCCTTCTCTAATGCAATTTTGAACCAACCGGTTAAAATTGCTTAGAGAGTAAAAGAGTATATAATTGTTTCTGAATAGAATATTGTAAAGTTTCCGCTGCAAAGTAAAAGTTTTATCCTCAAATTAAATTGGAACCAACGGGAAAATTTAATTGGAAGAACTGTTCTTAGCAATGTTTTTCCCCTGTGGGTGAAATAAGATGCAGACAGTTTCCGCTATGACAAAAGAAAGATATTTGTTTTAAAGTTAAAATATGGTATTGTTATTTTCTGACTAACGTTGATGATAACAATACTATAATTCTATGAGTCTTATGTTCAAAGCTTAAACTCTGATAAATTTTGTGTCAAAGTGATCAATTTTCAGAGAACAGTTAAAGATGAAGAAATGCTCTTGAACTAGAGAAATGCATATTTCTTGTTTCCGCTGCAATAAAGTTGTTGATGATGATTATTTCTTAACAAAGTTGTTTAATAGAAATACTATCATCACATTGTTTATGAGTTATGTGCGTTATTTCCATTTCCGCCCAACGGTGATATGGAATTAATGTAGAAGGATGATGTTTTATTATAATTCTGCCACAACGGTGTTTTCGAATATAAAAGGAAAGTTTTAAAAAAGTTTAATGTCCATATTTTTTTAACTAGACCAACGTAGGGTTATTTTTTTATGCTCATTATTGTTGATTATTGGCTAATTTTTCTCAGACTAAAAGTTTTCCATGCTTTCATTCGTGAAAGCGAATGGCTGGGTACTTGTGACCCGAAAGATGACCAAGAAAGGTCACAACATGAGGGAGTATGTTCTCTCTAAAGAATGGCTTCAAAAGAAAAGGATTCTTGGATATTAATCCAAGAAAAGAAAAGAGATAGATCATTGAGAGTCTTGGTTGACGAATGTCTTTCATGTACTCTCTATGAAGAAGATTATTCAGTCAACATGATTTGAGTTGAAACAAGCAACATGCGTGTTTAATTTGACCAACGTCGGATCAAGCATGTGTGTCAAAGAGCATTCGGATTTATTTCTGAATTTGATGATTGAATATGCAGTCAAAAGAGCCAATTCTGGCATTTATGTCCCTTACAGGGAATTACCCGCATAGCGGAAAAAGATGATTATGATAAAACCTGTATGGCGGGAAAAGTCTGGGAAAATACCTGCGTAACGGGTAAAGTTGACATAGTATTATGTCAAAAATCCTGTATGGCGGGAGAAATTTATGCAAAGGACTTATCCTATATGACAGGAGAAAGATATGATGATTCATGTGCGTTTAATGCGTCCCACTCTGGGAGAAAAGTATGGAGTAGCTATTATGCTTTCCTAGTATCGACCGTACACCTTATGTGTAATGATCATTAAGCACTCAATAAATCCAAAGAGAATAAAAGTTACAGGCGAACCTAAAGATCAGAATGATATGCAAGTGTGACTTGCAATACTAATGATCAAGAACTCTGTTGAGTTTCTGGAATGGAATGAGGGAAAAGTACTCCCATACCAGTTAACAGATAACTTCATTTCGCATGAAGTAGTCAGATGAATGAAATACATAATCAAAGTTTCCTCAATTCACAAGAGTTATGAATGGTTTTCGAAATTGTGGCAGAAAAGTTCTTGCCACATTTCGAGGGGGAGAAGATACCGTGATGAACATTATGCATCTAAAGTGTTCCATTAATGAAGAATGTGATCGTCAGTGGGAGTACGATGGTCATAATAATACTCCTAAAGAAAAGAAATAGTTGTATCCCTAGATTTTTCACAGTTTCGAAAGCAGACTAAGGAATACTAAGACGATGCTTAAAAGTGCCATAAAGAAGAAAGTTTTAACAAAATAAACCCAAATAATAGAGTTTAAAGATACCCCATTTTTAGTAAAGATGGAGTAATCTGGGGGAGCATGGTATGAAAATACCTAAGACTCGAATAGATTGTATCTGGGGGAGCATGTTGTATGACTTATACAACACCTGTTGTTAGCTCCATAAAGGAGGAATGAGTAAACATGGATCTTGTGATACAGGTCCTGTAATACCTATTGCTTCTTTGAGATGAAAGACTATAGGATCAATTTGCCTGTTAGTGACACATCATGATCGACATCATGATCTGAGTTACATCAGATAAAAGTAAAGAACACAAGGGATACTTCTTCAAGAAGTCTTTTGTGGACTAGAGCAAGTCTCTAGACAGTGGCATTTAAAGTTAGAAGAATCACATGTTTTTTGGGTTAAAGAAATGAGAAGACAATTGTATTCATGCAAAGTTATAGAACGGGAAATTCATTTCCTAATCATGTGCATGTGCATGACATCCTACTTGCTAATGGTGATGTCAATCTACTGCAGCAGGAGAAAAGAAGTTCTTGTTCTCAAAGTTCAAAAGAATGTTCTCAGTAGAGTGACTCTCGTTATAATTATTGAGATTCACCAAGAAAAAAAAGGGGTATTAGGAGTGTCGCATGAGCATACTTTGAAAAGTCTCTAAAGTATGCATGTGAGAAAACCTACGCCTGTTCTTATAGTAAAGGGTAATGATTTTGGGAACTTTAGTGTCCCAAGAGTCAATGTGAAATAGACCAAATGAATATGGTACCATATGCTTCAGCTGTTGGAAGCTTTCTGAATGCAAAAGTGTAACATTACCATGACATAGTTCACATATCCGGGTTGTTTTGGCAATGTCCAGTACATATTTAAATTGATGGAATGGAGTCAAAGATATCGGCCTCATGCTGAAAGAAACAAGTGCTCTCAAAAGGTTGTGAGTACAAAGATAAAAACTTGTGAAATGTATAGCGAAATCCACAATTATCGTTGACCTTCACATTAGGAGTTTTTGTGTGGAAGAACTCTATAGAATGAATCATTTATCATCAATGTGATGCAAATATAAAGTATAGCATGATATGAGGCTGAGGGACAGGCAAAATCGTTATGGAAACCTGTACCCGGAGTTGATAATGGTTGACAGCAGCGATAACCATTTAAGTAATTCACTCCTATGACAACGAGTCAAGTGTGGTGCCAAACACATTGACACAAAGTTGTACGTTATTAAGGAGAAAAGTCCGGAATTATGTTGAAATGCTTGGAGCATAAAAGCAACAAACAAGTTTTTGCAGATCTGCTTATTAAAGGCTTACCGCCCAGTGTGTTTGGAGAACACACAGTCGACATGGGTTTTATGGTATAGTCTAAAATTTCCGGACAATAAAAGGGCCCAAGGTTAAAGAATTTGTTTCAAAACCGAGAGGTACGTTGTGGCTGTCTGATTCTATCGGCAATTGAGCTGTGACGATGAAACATGTTCTATGTACTGATTTGTTATGAAATGAGTAAAGTAAAAGTATAAGGTCAAAAGTAAAAGTTGAGATCAAGGGGGAGAATGTTAGGATGATCTCCACCGTGTGGGCCCAACGGCCCACCGGGCCCTTAGATCCGCGCCCTGGTCGGGGGCGCTCAACCCACTATGGTTGACGGGCCCCTGTCACCTGCACTATATATAAAGAGGTGGGGTTGGCGGCTCGCAATACGAGGTTTGTCGCAACGCCGTACACCCCACCTAATCCCCTACCGATTTAGGGTTAGTGCAGTGTTGATGGGAAGCACCGCCACCACTTCGCCCACTACTCTCTGCCATCACCGGCCACCGTCACCATGGCTGACACCGGTGGCTCCTCGAGCCACAAGGAGAAGGTAAATCACCGATTGATCTAGCCTACCCGATCCTATGGATTTAACATAAACTTGCTAAACTTTCAACTTGCACTTTGTCAGTTTGAACTGTTGTAAGTTCTCTAAAATGTTAGCGTGCACTATTTCTAGTTTGGAAGGAAGATTCGAGGTGAGATGGGTTTCAGCCGTCTAGTTGCCTCTGGCGGTTGTGCACACGCGGTTTTGACATAAGTAGGGCCGGCATAGAATGCACAGCGGGTGTCGCACGATATGGCATCACGTCGTAGCTTAGCTCTTATATGAATAAACCAGATCACTGATGGCACTCTGTGCCGCGCACATCTATTTTGACGATAGAATGGCAGTAATTTACAACAAAGCATACTATACGTGAGCATGATGCATACATGATCAACTATTCAACTTATTAAGTCCTGAGAATTTGGTTGTGCTTCTAGCCAAAAAATGTTTCAAGATAACACTTTCGTGCATAGAATTGCTCACAACTTGCAAAGTTTAATACATAGGCATACATGATCAAGAGTCAGTGATCTTTCATTCCATAGCTAGCACATGCCAGAAAGATCCACGAGATAAAGAATGAACCGATCAGCAAATTCAGCAAAATATGACATTTCTAGATTTATTCAAAGAATATGCAAGAAAGTTAGACCAACATGTAGATTTTGAGAGTGAACTAATTGATTTATAAGGCATATAAAATCCTTTTTGGACCCATTCAATTGGTTTCAAATCTACATTCGAAAATAGAAAATGGACTGCAAGAGCGTACAATGGTAAAATCGATGTAAAGGGAACCTGCCAAGATTCAGTGTTAATTGACTCACGGCTGTTACGTAGTAGCAGATACACGTGTGCTGGTTGTGCACGCCATCTCCCATAGTTCCTCTTGTACCATGAAGTATGCAGATGGTACACACATGTTAAAAAAATGTATTTACTGGTCAGATGGTTTTGTTAATCAACACACTGCATTTATCAAGTTGTATAAGCTTCATAGATAGTGTCAAGTAAACTGCAAGATGTAAACTTAAAATAAGATGCCAACAAATACTTCCCTTTTCAATATCCGATTGCTCGAATATCAATGATGTTTTGACAAAGAGAAGTAAACTCTTCGAACGTTTGAAAAACACCAGCTTTCCAAATGCATATAAAGATGTGTGCGCTTCAGTTTGGATAGTGCACAAGTCTATGTAGCCTGTGTGTACATTACCGAAAAAGGCTTTCGCCCCGCTTTATATATAAAGCAAACCGCCAAGAGCACACATACACGGACTAGTTCAGAACACACACACCTAAGTCACAAAACGAGAAGTACAAAGGTTTTGCTGAGGGCACAGCTCAACAAGCCCAAAATAAATAAAAAGGACGCGGCCGAGGCAAGGCGTCTAATCCGGCTCCGGGGGTGGCGGAGGGGGCGGCGGCGACAGACGGACGGCCATTGAGCGAAGGTCGGCGATGAAGGCGGTGATGGCGTCGCGGTCCTGAGGGCGGCTAAGCGGCCGCCAAAGCTGCAAGTAACCAGACAGTTTGAAGAGAGCGTCAGTAGCCCGTCGAAGAGGAATACGCTGGATCACAAGCTTATTGCGAATCGTCCAAAGAGTCCAAGCTAGAACCCCGATCTCGAGCCACCTAATGTGGCGAGAGGGGGAAGGGGAGTTCTGGAGTTCGGCGAAGAGGTCGGGGAAGTTGGTGTGACACCAATCGCCTCCCACTGCCTCCCTAAAGCAGCTCCACATGAATTGAGCTGAGACACAGGAGAAGAAGATGTGATTCGAATCTTCGAGGGTACCACACAGGGGGCAGATGCCGGACCCAGGGCCATTGCGTTTGCGGACCTCCACCCCAGACGGAATCCTACCGCGGATCCATTGCCACATGAATATCCGAATTTTCAATGGCAAGCGGATGGACCAAACCGCGGGGAGGGGGGCAGGAGCGGAGGAGGGGGCAATGGCCGAGTAGAGGGACTTGGTGGAGAATTGGCCCGAAGGCTCAAGACGCCACCGAACCTCGTCCGGGCCCGCATCCACCGCCGGCTCGTGGAGAGCGACGCAATCAAGTAGGTCAAGCCACGCGGCGGCTTCCGGGGGCCCAAATGGCCTCCGGAAGGCGACGCGCCCTAAGTCAATAAGGGCCCTCTCAACGGAGATTAAGGGGGCGACAACAATGGAGAAGAGGTCGGGGAACGGGCCGCAAAGGGGGAGTCTCCCGCCCACCGGTCGAACCAGAACAGCGTCGCTGTACCCGATCCAACCGCGATGGAGGTTCCGATGCGAAGGACGGGAAGCAGTTGGACAACCGATTGCCAAAACTGGGAGCCACCGGATCTCTGACAGAAGGCGAGGGGCTGACCACGCAGGTACTTGTTCCGGATAATGTCAAGCCAGAGACCACCGTGTCCTTGCGAAATGCGCCAGAGCCAGCGGGTGAGGAGGGTGATGTTCATGCGTTTAGAGCACATGATACCAAGGCCTCCCTGTTCACGGGGCTTGCAGATGTCCGGCCAGCTAACCATGTGGTATTTCTGCTTATTGTTGTCACCCGCCCAGAAGAAACGAGATTGAATTTTGGTGATCTCATGGTGAAGGGTCTCATGGAGGCTGTAGAAGCTCATAAGAAACAGGAGGAGGCTAGTGAGGGAGGAATTAATGAGGATCGTCCGAGCCGTCTTTGACAGCCATCGGCCTTGCCAAGGCTCCATGCGCGTTTGTAACTTGGCGACCGTGGGGCGCAAGTCCGCGACAGTGAGCCGAGAGTCACTGATGGGGGGTTCCCAAGTAAGTCGTGGGAAAGGAGCCGAGGCGGTTGGCGATGTCAAGGGCTTCAGCCGGAGAGTAGCCCATAACCATCACATCACTCTTGTCGAAGTTGATCTTGAGGCCAGACATTTGTTGGAAGCAGAGAAGAAGGAACTTGAGGTTAGCAATGTCCGTGTCCGAGATGAGGGGTAATCCCACGAATATGGCCAGCGGTTTTGGCCTTATCTAGGATGGCGGCAAGCGCGTCCACCACCATGTTGAACAGGAACGGAGAGAAAGGATCGCCTTGTCTAACCCCACAGAGGGTGGGGAAGTAAGGACCAATCTCCCCATTGATGTTCACGGCAGTGCGCCCGCAGGACACCATCTGCATCACCTGGGTGATCCAACGATCGTCGAAGCCCTTCCGGAGCAAAACTTCCTGAAGGAAGGACCAACTAACAGTGTCGTAGGCCTTGTGAAAGTCAATTTTCAGGAAGACCGCCTTGAGGTGTTTAGACCGCACCTCATGGAGGACTTCATGGAGAACTAATACCCCATCCAGGATATACCGCCCTTTCACGAAGGCGGACTGGTTGGGGTGGGTAATGAGGTCTGCTAGCAGGGTTACCCTATTGGCGTACCCCTTTGCCAGAATCCGGAAGACCACATTGATCACCGTGATCGGGCGGAACTGGCAAATGTCGGAGGCCCCCGGCACTTTGGGAATGAGCGAGATGATCCCATAGTTGAGGCGCCCGAGGTCGATGGTCCCAACGTAGAACTCGTGAAAGATGGCCATGATTTCCGGCTTAATCACATTCCAGAAGGTCTGGAAGAATTTCACGGAAGGCCGTCCGGACCCGGGGCCGAGGAGGGATTCATGCCTCTAATGGCCGCCCAGACCTCATCCTCCGAGAATGGGGCCGTGAGAGCGGCATTCTCCGCAGCGGAGACAAGCTGGCGGCCGGACCAGCAATCGAGGGCCAGAGAAAGGCCGCTCCTGGGAGAGGCGGAGAAAAGGGATCGGTAGAACCCGTCGACATGGGTCCTAATGTCGCTCGGCGAATGCAGAAGGGACGGACCGTCCCAGAGGAGGGGGATGGTGTTGCGTCTACGGAGGCCGTTTGCTATGGCCTGAAAGTAGGCCGTGTTCGCGTCGCCCTTCAGGACCCATTTATGGGAACCCCGCAAACGCCAGTAAGCTTCCTCGTCTGTGTAGATGATGGAGAGTTGGTCTTCCAGGTCATACCGAGAGAGCCACTCATCAGGGGATAGGCCGACCGTGTCAGCACGGAGGTCAAGTGCCTGAATGGCGGTCAGCAAGGCCTTTTTTCGCTCGCGGAGGTCACGACCCAGGTTGGCACCCCATCCCTTCATGAACTGTCGGCCGCGTTTGGCACAGAGGTGCCAAGAGTCAATAGCAGAGGGGGGCGGAGGTGAGGAAGAGTCCTGGTCTCCACCCAGCGAGCCCCAACAGCCTCCACGAATCCAGTTTGGGACAACCAGAATGTCTCAAACCAAAATCGGGGAGGGATCGGAGGACGCTCGTCGGAGGAGGACAAGAGAAGAGGGACATGGTCGGGGCCAATCCGAGTGATAGCCCGAAGAGAGGCCAGAGGGCAGCGGAGGTCCCATTCCGGGGAGACTAGGACCCGGTCCAGGACGGACTGGGTCGAGGAGGCTTGCCGATTGGTCCAGGTGAACCTGGCACCGATCCTATCTATTTCGCGAAGACCAAGATCGGCAATGCAGTCATTAAACATCTGCATACGTGCATAGTTGACATGGTCATTGCTCTTGTCTTCCGTGAATCGGAGGAGGTTAAAATCACCTCCGACAACCACCGGAAGGGAGGCCGCAGAGACCTTCCGGTTAAGCTCCTCGAGGAAGGACGCGGATCTACAGTGGTCAGCCGGGCCATAGACGATGATAACCTCCCATTTGAAGTTCAGGGCTCGTTCATAGAGCTCCATACTAACAAAGAACTGGCCCCGGTCCATACTCCCCACCTCGAAGGTGGCATCCTTCACACCTAGAAGGATGCCACCCAAATGGCCGGCGTTCCCACTAGAAGGGAGCCAGTGCCACGCAAAGAGGTGGGTGCTCAGCCAGTCAAGCTCTGGCAATGAGAAGTCGGAGTGCATGGTTTCCTGGATCGCCACTATGTCAATATGCTCATCGCGCACGTACTCGATGAGTTGGCGGCGTCGGCCGTCATGGCCGAACCGGCGGATGTTCCAGAATAAGGCACGCATTAGAAAACCATTGGGGGGCTGCTTGACCCCAGGACGCGGGAGGCGCTTTGGGCGCGGAGAGCGGCAGTGCGAGAGCGGGTGCGGCCCCGAGGCTCAGCCTCCACCACTGGTGGGCGACCAGCCGCCCTACGGGGTTGTGACGGGGTAGCCACCGGAGGAGGGCCCGAGGGGATGGAGGGAGCGGGGAGGGTCTGGCGGGCCTCCGCCAACTTCCCATCAAGGATCTCGCGAGCCTGGATGGCCGCAATCTGCACTAAGGGGGGAGCGGATTCCCCCCTGAAAACAATCGCGGAGTCTGACGCAACCTTCGCAAGGTGACCTAGAGGAACCGCTTCGAGCGCAGAGAATGAGCAAGTAGAAGCTGAAGGGGGGCGGCTGGCGTACCCGGCTCCAGGTTCCGGGCAGCGGCCCGAAGCTCCGCCCGCTCGGGGATGGGCAGAGCAGGGCTACCGTCCGGCCGGGCGGCCTCAAGCCTGACACTCCGTCGCGAGGCCGTCCCCAGGGTGGAGGAGGACCGACCACGGCGGGAGTAGGCCGCGCACCGTGGGGGAGGGGGCTGGGAAGCCACGGGGGTGGTCACCCGAGTCTCGCCCTCCCCGTCGGGGTCCGCCGTACCCGCGAGGAGGAGAAGCGGCTGGGAGCAGTCGAGGCGCCGGGGGGATGAAGCAGGAGCTGGCGACGCGGGATCAGGGGCGGGAGGACCCCCAGTTACTGCCGGCAGCGGCGACGGGGAGGGAGCGGCTGCCGGGGGGTGGGGGTCCTCGGGGACCATCGCGGGGGAGGCGAGCTGGGGACGAGTGGCGCGGCACCCTGGAGCGTCGGCGAGAAGGTGGACGGGGAGGCGCGCGTCGTGACGGGGGTCCCAGCCGTAGGGGAGGCCAGGACGGAGGCGGTCGGCTGCACGTCCAGGATCGTCACGGCAGGGAGCGCGTCGGGGGAGCGGGGAGAGGAGGCCGGGGCGACGATGAGGCTGATGTCGGAGGCATCACTCCCCTCGGAGGCGGCTGCAACCGGAGAAGGAGGAGGCGCAGCGAGCCCAGCTTGCCGCCCCCCACGGCTCGAGGACGGGACCGGGCGAGGTGGCGAAGGGGAGCGGGAAGGGCTGTCCTCAGATCCCTCCTCATCATCGGAGTGGTGCGACCGAGGGTGATGACGACCGCGGTAGTCATCCTGGGACCCAGGAGGAGCGCCGGGGGGGGGGGGGGGGGCGTCGTCGAAGAAGCGGGGCCGACCCACATGGTTGGGCGGCTCGGGAGCGATGCGAAGATCAAAGCCCTGGTCGTTGAAGAAGACTCGGATGGTGGCGCGCAGCTTAGAGAAGTCGAGGCACTTGACTTTGACGCGCACCTCCTCCTCCTTACGGAGGGATAGCTCGTCGACCACCACCACCTTGCCAAGGATCCGAGACATATTGCGGATCACCCGCTCGGACCGGGCAATGTCAGGAAGCCCGACGACCAGGATCCAAGCAGTGTCAATGACCGCGACGGCCTTGGGGTCGAGGATCGGCTCGGAGATGTCGACGACCAACTTGTTGAGGGCGAGAGTGATTTGATCACTGCGCGTGGCGTAGCCGTGGCTGAGAGCGTCGGGGAAGACCACCGAGAAAGCGCCATTGGTGGTGAGGGTGGCCTACCAGTCCCATTAGCGACGATAGAGGTGGTTGAGCTCAGCCTCAATCATCTCGGGGGAGGCGACACCATCAATCACCGTAACGAGCGCCTGGAGGGAGGGGGAGGGGGGACGTCCGGGAGCTCGATGTGGAAGAACCCTAGCCCCTCGATCCCATGGCTGTACATCATCAACTCCTCGTCGATAGGCTTGTCCGGGCACAACAGCGCGGGGTGGGAGGGATCCTTGCAAATGTAGCAGCATGGGGGGTTGACACAGTTGACCTGGGAATGACCCGCAATGCCGCAGTTGAAGCACGGCGGACTGGGGCGGCCAGAGACAGGGCCAGACACAGCCGAGCGGCCGGAGGCCGGCACAGGGGCTGCCTGTTGGTTTGCCCGAGCCTGCCCGCGCCGCTTCTTCTTTTTGGCCGCACCCGGGCGACCGCGAGCCTGGCCACCCCCAGCACCACCGGCGGCAGGGGGACCAGAGGAGTTTGCGGTGTGCGGCGGGATGTACTTCCTGGCCGGGGCAGCAGCGGGTTGGGGAGGCGCACGCGGGGAGAGAGGACGGGTCGGCCGAGGAGGGGATGGGCTGCGCTCCCGACGTCGGGGCGGGGAAGGAGAGCGCCGCCGCGAGGAGCGCCAGTCGCCCGCCGCCGACGGAGGGGAGCGGGACCGAGCACGCCCATCGAAGCAGCTTGGGGAGCGGCGGTGGTCGCGGCGGTCGTCGAAGCCCTGCGAGCGGCGGCTCTCCCGGTCCCGGAGCTCGCGCCGCAGCTCATCCTCGCGACGGGCGGCGTCCGGGGAGGGACGAGGGGGGTCGCGGCGGTCGTCGTAGCGCCGCTTGCGGCGATCCTAGCCGTCGTCCCACTCCCGCGTCATGGGCGGAGCCAGCGGACAGGAGAGGGAGGCGGACAGGGAGGAATCCGGGCCGGTGGTCGCCGGCGAGGGAGGACGAGGAGGCGGGTGTAGCGGGGCGGGGGATGGTGAGGAACTGGAGATCTCTTCGGGAGAGGGGGAGACCGTGGCGGCGGGGTGGGGGGACGAGGGGCGCGGCAGGCCGTAGGGTAGCCAGATCGATCGAGGGGGCTCAGTGGGCTTAGGGCACGGAGCCGGCCCAAGGATCGAAGGCCCAGCCGCCGCGGCCCGGGAAGAGGCCTATGAGCCCGAAGGGCCAGGCCAGCTACCCGGCGCGAGCGGGCCACCTCCTCGCAGCCCAAAGGGGCACGGCCCAGGACAGGGAGCGGGGCACCGCGCGGAAGGGTTTCCCCTTTGCAGGGAGGAGCCGCCGCCGCCACCGTCGCCGGGGCAAGGGGGGGCGAGGCCGCCGGCCAAGGGCGACGAGGGAGGGAGAGAGGACGGAACTGACGCGCAAAGGAGCCAAACGCGGCGATGAAGGGTCGGAACGGGGAGCAGCGGGGCACTATCACGCCGGCGGGCGGGGAGGCGGGAAGAGCCGAGGGAGTCGCCGGCGCCAGCCGAGGAGGGGACGCCGTGGACGCCCGCCATGAGGACCGAGCCGAACCCAAGTCAGACCGGCCCGCCACTCCCTAGGAGCGGCGTCGGCGGCCTCCCGAGCCCCGCAAGGCTGCGCCTTGGCCCCGAGGCGGACGAGCAGAGCTCATTAGCCGGTTCTGGGCGCGCCGCCGCGAGCCGGAGGCAGAACCTCCGCAACGGGAGGCTGAGCCAGCGGCCACGCTGGTCGGCGACGCACGAACCGGGGGGGCGGGGGGGCGGGAGGGGCCAGGGCAGTCGGCCAGGGGGGGTCGTCCTCCTCGGCGAGGTCCGCCCAACGGATCCGCGGCAACACCTCGAGGGAGGACGGGAGCGGCGAGGAGGCAGGCGACGCAGGAGGCGGGGAAGCCGGGCGGGGGAGGGGGAGGGGGGGGGGGGAACGCCGGCCGCAGCGCCCGCCGGGGGCGGGGGCGCGTCGCCAGGGCCCGAGACTTCCATCTCCAAACACGCGAGAGTATAAGAGGTTTTCCTGTGTGTACATTCAAAGGAACTTATTAGTAACCTGAAAAAAAAGTATTCTCAATAAGAAAACCTGTAAAGTGAAAAACTTGTATGCACAAGTCAGCAGGTAATCAATCGTGTAAGCTAGCCATTGTTGTGATACACAAGACATAAAGAGCAGTTGGTACATCCAAATTCAAAAACCAGAAAATGAAGACAGTCATAGCAGTTGGCTTTCTGAATACCGACTACAATATTGCATCCCAAGCTGTCAACAGTATGTGAACTCACCATCACTGAGTCTAATAGTTATGATATGAACATCTATGAACCAAGAGCTGGCATATCAGACTGAATTATAGGGGATTACCACTCACATCACATGCACCTTCCCCAGCGGTTCATCCGAGAGTTGAGAGACTGCGTTTGCATTAGGCATCAGCTAGAATAGAATATTGTGAGCTGCGTCTGGCTTGGAGCCAACGATGTTGTGCTAATTTCCCCATTTTCTCTACATGGCAGCCATTCCCAAGATCAAGCACCGTCACAATTGGAATTGGTACCCTGGCGGTGGTAATCATCTGCCTAGACCAATTTGACTTAGAGAGATCTGCATAGATCAATTTAACCTGGAGCATGCTGGAAGATCGGATCAACAAATAAGTAATTTTGGAACATAATTAACGGTCGCTATCCATTGGAGATCGGATACGCTGCGTTAGAAGCAGGGGCCGTATCGCCCGCGTCATCTGGCTCGACTTGCCTCCGCTCTCCACCTGCAGCAACCTGGCCTCGCCCGGCTCGCCTCCTGGATCTGGATCCCCCTTTTGCCGGCGGCCGCCCGCCTCGCCCGCCCAGCCTCTCCGCCTGCGACTCGCCATCTCGCCTCGCCAAACGATCCCGTCGTCCTCTCGATGGACGAGGCGACCAAGCGGCGCTCCTGTTTTTTTTCTTTGTTTTTTTTAACGATCGACCGAGCAGTTCCCCAGTCCTGCTAGCTACATGGGCTAGGGACAGAGGCCCATTGTACCCGGGAAAAGCGCCCCTCCAGAATTTTTGGCCCAAGTTAGCAGATGCGGTTCAGCACAGCAAATCTAACGGCCTGGAGTTGCTAAAGAAAAAAATCTAACGGCCTGGATGGCCAGATCAGGAAAACAGATGGTCAGAAACGCATACGGGACATGGGAGGGCTGGAAAATGGCTCAATTTTACTGTCCTAAATAAAAATAAAATAACTAGATTGAAATTATACAGAGCGTTCATATCAGTCAAGTAACAAGCTGGCCTCCATCTCAGGTGTACTTTCGCAACTTTTATAAATATATGGTAAATTGAAATCATAGTAAAAATATATTCATCAGAAACCATAAAAAAAAAACCAAGTTCCTTCAGTTTCATAACGCATTTAGAGAGTACTAGTTCATTAGTAACCAGGGACATGTCTTGTCATCCTAGGATAAGTGGCATGAATATAGTCGTCTAGATTTGTCTTTTCCAGCCAATGAGGGCACTCCAATGTTTTCTTCTGCATACTAGCCAACCAAGGCAAGCAATTTCGGCCTTAGTTATCACCCGAGGCAGCTCTGCAGCTTAGTTGTGGTTCAAGATACTATCGCCAAGGCTCCATAGGCTATAAATCGAATAGGCTGTAAATTCTGAATTCTTTCAAGGAGATTATTGAAAACGCATGATGTGATGTGATGTGAAGCCACGATGATGACTTTGCTTGATATTTTATCCTTTTCTTTTTGCAGTGGTTGATGCTTACTCCTCGATAGGCTCAATGCTCATGATGCCGATGCCACTTCAATGTTGTTGAAAAGTTACGGTGCCTCCTTTTGTTCTATGCCTCTTTCACTGACCTCACACCATTGAAACATTTGATCACTTTGTTTTTGCAACATCTCCGTGTTTTAGAAATCCTTTGAATCAAAGAACAAAGAGGGAGTCCCTCGTTGATGTTTTACTCAAACAGATCCCCACGATTCGGAGATTGTACATCCATGGTCAGCAACCTTAAATAAAACACAATGTCACCCTTTAAAAAACAAGGACCTTGATAAATCCCGAACGTTCGGATTTTAGGCATGTCATCCGAACGTTTTTTCATGGCAACTTTAGTTGATGCAAGGTGGCAACTTTAGTTGTTAAGACATGACGACTTTGTTCTAATTATTTTTTTACAAAATTATTACGTTTGCCAACCTCGTGTGAACTAAAGTTGTCATAAAAAACATTCAAACTGCCATGCTTAAAATCCGAACGTTCGGAATTTATCATTTCCAAAAAATAATGTCTAGACTGAGCCACCCTCAAGGGGACCCATCAGTAGTGAGCACGCTCCAACTGCTCGCCCGGCCACGTCATTTGGACCCACCTGTCATACGAATGCTGATACAGTACCAGATACGCATCTTCGTGCAGCGTTCGGCCTCTGTTTCGCCCTCCCCTCTTCGCAGCTGTCACCGGCGGCTACTCTCTCCCCGCATGGCGTCGCCTCCTCCGCCGGCTCCCGCCGCCGCGGCCGCCCACAGCGTGTTCGTCTACGGCACCCTGATGGCGGAGGAGGTCGTGCGCGTCCTCCTCGGCCGCGTCCCGCCGTCCTCCCCCGCGCTCCTCCCCAACCAGTACGTGCGCGCGTGCGCCCTCCGCTCCACTCCACCCGGTGTTCGTCCTGTGTTCTCCCTCTCCCTCTGCGCCCCCTGTCGCTCTTCTCACGTTGCCTTTTTCGCAGCCAGAGGCTCAGCATCAGGGGCCGCGTCTACCCGGCGATCCTGCCCGTCGACGGCAGCAAAGTCCCCGGGAAGGTGCGCGCAATCCCACACACACACATCGCGTATGCTTGGTGTTAATTTTCTTAGTCTGACGAGTGCAAGTTAAGATGTGAGAAATGGCGAGTACTGTCAGTATGGAACGGTTGAAGTGCAGAACGAGTGACAATCTGTTCCTGTGTCTGTGCTGCAGGTTTGGCAGGGGATCACTGACAGGGAGCTCGATGTGCTGGACATCTTTGAGGATGAGGAGTATGTCAGGGAAACTGTTGGCATCTCGCTGGCCGTAAGTCCATTCGCCGGCCTAGGTCTCTGCTCCAGTCGATGGTAGCCGGATTCATGCCGAACCACAAAATTCAGTGGAATGTTCAGTTGAAATCAGTTATCCTGACAGCCTTTTTCATGATTGTTTGGAGGCACGCAGATAGTACTGTTATCAAGTGGTTTTGTTCTAACATGAAAGACCACCTTTCTTTGGCATCTTAGAGAGCAATTCTTCGCTAGACTGTTCAAACAGGATTGAGTACTTTGGGTTTGCAGGATTCGGCGGATATGATCGCCTATGCATATATATGGGGGAATGTGGATGATCCTGACCTCTATGGGGAATGGGATTTTGATGTGAGTGTTTCCCTTCATGCTAATCTTGAGCATTTTTTGTATTGTGAATGAAAGGCAAACAAACACCGCCACTATGGAACTCAGCGCATGCACCAATCTGGTGATGCTATGAGAAGCAAAGCTGTTGCAACATACTATGTTTATTAAATTACACGTATAATGCTACTACTCCCTCTGTCCCATAATATAAGAACGTTTTTGACACTAGTGTAGTGTCAAAAACGTTCTTATATTATGGGACGGAGGGAGTATTTGTTAAACAGTCTCCATTTGCTCAGCTGATACGAATTCTGATACGAAGAATAACATCACTAATTTACTAGCTCTAAGAAAAGCACGTGCTTGATTTAATGAAGTTCTGAGTATGCCATTATGTGCTGCTCACCGGTGGCGGTATATGCTGTTTGGCAATGTCTTGCTCTCTTCGGTTTTCTGGGACATGTTTCCGTAGTATCCATTCAAGCACTGACCTGTATACTATGTGGTATCTGTAGGAATGGAAGAAAGTGCATCTGAAGGACTATATTACAATGACACAAGATTTCAGGGAGGAACTGGAACAGCTTGAATCTGAGACACATGATTGAAGCTTGCCAATCATTCTTCCAGAAGGATTAATTCGCCAATTTATTGTATGTGCTTTGTTCAACCAGCTCTAATGTGAATTGTAAATAAGATATTCATCGGATTGCCATCAACCTAGCAAAAAAATAGTTTTCATATTTTGTGACCAAGGCTCGAGGTGTTCAACTCTACGTTTTTTCTGTGCTTTTTGGATCCCTCAATGCTGCTTGAGACACTTGCATGTGAAACAAATTAAACTTGAATTTGTTTTGCGTATGTTGTACTAGCCCTTTTGCCTGTTCATGCGATGTGCTGTCATGTAAAATTTTGCCTATGGTATATACCTATCAGTCACACTCTTCATCCCTCTTGATCAATGAACAGTTAATAAGTTCTGTCACAAAATTCAGCCAAAATAAGGGGTAGAGAAAGTCGTACTTTCAAAAAACATGTGTTAGAGGTAGTCCTGGCAATAATCAACAAAACTCATCACATTTCCAGTATGCCATGAACGGCTGACAGGTCCATTTGTCGGATTTAGAACCAAATTTCATATGGGTGTTTGATAAGACCAAACAGTAGATTGAACCAAATTTCATATCGCAGTTCCATCTTTTTTAGTAAACCTAGCAGTTTCTATTTGGGGATGGTGACCTTAACAAGGGCTACACACAACCCAACAATAGTCCAGTACAAATGTTCTTCCCAAGAACATACTATCTTCAGATTTGCCTAAGTGTCTCAGGTCTCTAACAACTCTGGGAAAGTTTTCAGTTCTCATCCCTACTACTCGTTTCAACTGATAAAGCTACATATATATCCAAAAGAAAACCTAATCTGAGGAGCATTTTCCCTTACAGCTATAAGCTGACACATCTAAACTACATTCTTCACTGCATTTCTTTTGCAGCTTTGATGATGGCTGTAGTACACATGAATCCATAATGGTGAAGACAAATAGTGAATACAACTAACCAAGATGTTAACATGACAACTATGTGAATGCGCCTCTAAGTCATGTCATTCGAATTGGTCATAGGGGCCGATGGAAGGGTTCCCGGAGTTCTGCTCGTAACGAGGCTTCCAAGTATTCCCTCCATCTGAGCTGCTGCAAGCCTGGTTGGGCAGAACATTGCTCCCTAAATCACCATCCAGACTCATCTTCTGCACTTCTTGAGGGGACAGGATCCTAATGCACTTGACGCAATTCACAAACTCCCTGCATCATCCACATGAAAAAAATTAGGGCAAGCGATGGATAGAATCTCTCACCGTGAACATTCATGTGCACATCCTATATGCATCAACACAAACTTAGATGTATGAAAAGAGGATAGTGGCACCAAACACAGTCTATTCCAGTTTTTTCTTCCCGTATTTATGTTTCAGTTATGTCAGTGTCCTGGATTGATCCTATTTCACATTTCTAGACATTTCTACATGTGTCCTTTTGACAAACTATATTTGGTTCAGACTGGGAAGTTTAGAAATTCACTTAAACACAGGCAGAAAGGCAGATGGACTTACTCCCATGGGTCATCGCCGAGAAGTAGGACGTCATCCTCATGATCTGTGTAGACTAGCTTCCAACCTATTCTCTGTCGGTCTTCAAGTTGCCCCTCTATACCAAACATGCGGGCCAAAGCTTGATTCAGTTCTCCATATCCAGAGAACCTACCGATGTCAATGGACCGGCCTACAGCTCCACGCTTGTACACCTACAAGACACAGTTTAAGCTAAGATACAAAAGGGGGAAGCATACAACAAAGAAAGCATACTCTCAAGAGAATATGGCTCCATAATGAGCATGGGCATACGAGGGCCCCGATTTCCAACTGACCCTTTAACAAGCTTTTAGAGCTCTTATGTGCCTATGTGTGACCACCTCATCCACTACACATAGAAGTGTCATCTTACAACATATATCTCATGCAATCAGTTCTTATCTGAACCATCAACCACCATTTCGAACATTATTACATACAGAATGTAAAATTTATCTTGGTAAAAAACTGTAACTTTGCTAAACTATAATTGTTGTTGGTGTATTCCTTTTTTAAAACTTTTTTACAGGCAATTGCATTGACATTATTTTATAACTAGTTGCTGGATCATAACTTAGTTTTGAGATAGTCATGTTCTTAAATATCTCAGTGGAGGGGCTTAATTTTACTATTTGGTAATATAGGCACCACACAACATATACTGCCTTAAAAATCGTACTTTCAATAGGATAAGCACATAATAGAAAAAGGAAAACCTTGGTGAATGTACGCATCCTCTGTGGTGGAGCAGCAGGAGGCCAAGAACTTCTGTTCATTAAGGCACCATCATTAATTGCAGAATCGATGGAATTAAAAGCCATATCTGATTGACCAAATGACTGTGAAACCATGGAGGTTGATATCTCTTGACGGGCATCCTTTTGCATCTGGTAGTTGTTCTCATCATCAGTTGAGAAATGATTCTGATACTTCACAGAATCAAGTGCATTTTCCAACAAGCCTTCTGTTTCCATAGGAAACCCTAACGGGCCATCATTGTTCATCCCAAAGAGGGCACTGTTACTTGGATCCACACCTTGAATTTCTACATCAGGAAGTTCATCTTTGAACATCTGGTGCTGGTTGAAGTTAGAAGTGGCGAAACCTTGATGCAGAAGTCCATCTGTTTGTGAAGGCCATAATGAAGTCGCTGACGAAGCTGTTTCCAGGTTGTCTGTTGGCAGTGCATTGTTCATAAAATTTTGAAGGCCGGACACAACATTTGGTAATTTCGAGGTGATCGCACTTGACTTAACACCATTGTTTAACTTTGGCAATTCCTTGGTCGTTACTGGAGTGACTGATACAGCTTCAATGGGGGTCAGAATTGACATCTGAGCAATAGAGTGTGGCACCTTCTCTGTGCTGATTTTGCAATGATCATTCCTGCCAATGGTTGGCTGCACAAGATGGTTGCCATTAGCTGTGGAAGGGGATGTCGAACAAGAAGGTATTTCTTCTGTAACAGCAGATTGTGCAGCACCCGGAACTATCATACTGTTACCAGTTTTGGGGATCACACTGGTAGAAGAGATCTGTGCAAAGGCAGCTTCTGACACATATGTAGGTGCAACCTGTTTCTGTGAAGGCTTCTGCTGTTGCTGCTCTTGCTGAATGGGCGGTGGCAGTTGTGTTGTCTGCGATGAAGAAGTTCTGCAGTCCTGTTGGGGCATCACTTGTTGCTGGGCAAGCGAATGCGAATTCGACAACTGCTGTTGCATGTCTACAAGAAAATTTTGCTGCTCTTGGATTATTGGTAATCGTGAGAGTGTAACTGCGGACTGTGACATCAGTGACTGCTGCTGTAGTTTCTGTAACAGCTGCAAGTGGAGTTCCTGATCAGACAATTGTGTTTGCTGACTTGCCAGATTAGCTAGCTGCCCAGGCAACTTATTTAGCTGCTGCTGCTGCTGTAACTGTTGGTGAAGTAAAAGCTGTTGCTGCTGCATTTGCAAATTTTGGTCCTGCAGTTGATGAGACTGAAGCAGGTGCTGGCCACTGGCCCCATGCTGGTTTTGAGTTGGTGATGGTGGTGGTTGTTTTTGTTGCTGTTGTTGCTGCATCTGATTCTGGAGAATTACCTGTGCCTGGACAATATTAGTTTGAGCCTGGGCCTGGCTTAGGGGAATTGCTTGGATACCGGACTGCTGTTGCCTCTGCTGATCTTGCTTCTGATCTTGGTGATTTCTGATGGCACCTAGTTGATTCAATGGAAGTGCTGCATTTGACAAATCATTAATAGGTTTCATTTGCTGATGGAGTTTGGGAGGATTAAACTGCATGCTATTCTGCTGTAGTAGATGGTTCTGCATATATAACTGCCTTGCAAGATCGGCAGCGCCAATATTTTGCATCGCAGGGTTACTCGCTGATCGGAGGTACTCGGACTGCATGGCTGTGCTAGCTAATGAGGAGCTCTGCTGCCGGTTCATATTCATCCACTGAACCAAACTCAGGCCAGGCATTGTAGCACTCTGGGTTTGAGGGTCCTTTATGCATATCTCCTCACCAAGCCAAGGCATTGCTCTCTTCATAAGACTTTCCATCTCCAACGACTCGTCATCTGTTAATTCAAATTTAGAAGAGCACGAAGCATGCAAATCATCAGACATGATATGGTAATATGGTTAGCATTCTCCAATTTTAAGAACAGTGGCATCCATTTACTGACACATTTCAGCTCAATCTACTGTTTGCAAGACAACCTACTTGATTATCTGTTGGTATGTTAAGATATGCAGACAAGTTATCTGTATGGCACGTAAACTACGGTAGAATCTATATTCATATGCTTCTTTTGATGCACTTTATGTGCTGGAAGACTAAGAAACATAGTATATTCTCTTCCATAAAAGAAGATAAAAAGTACCAGAAGCAGTCAATCACCATTCCACCAAGTAGTCTTTACGTATCTTTGCAGTTAAGATCTTTACCCCCCATACATGCAGTTAACATAGTGATTTGAAGAAATTCACGTCTTTTTTTTTTACTGCAAGAATTCACTGTCTTTGTCATACTTATACCAGACTTACCTAATTGCCTAGGGCGCTTCACACCAAAGAATGGCTGGGGACAAATGAAAAAAGGAGCAGCAAGCGGTTCAATCTCCCAGATTGAAACTCTGTTCCTTCTTTCTCCTGCAGCCGACTCGTCCCACCCAACCTATCAGAGAAAATCAAATCAGTGAATCAGAAAGACAAATGGAGAAAGAATAACACAGTGCAAGAGCTGCAATTAGGATGGTGTTTGAAATCCAACCTGTAAGCTGCGCCACTGGGAGTTTTTCCATCTCACTGGATCTAGATCACTTATTCCAGTTATCGTACCCATGTAGCTGAAAAGTATTAAATATGTCAGCACTACTTGGAGCTTCAGAGGTAAGAGTTTGTATGGGTAATTTGACATACCGTCTTGTTCCTAGTTCCTCCGTCTCGCACATCATGCGGAAGCGCATCCCTAAAGAGATCTGATTACTGTACATTGCCTTCTGGTATTTGGCAAATGGGATAACAAATTCAGTAGGACTGGCCCTGAAAGTCCACAGTTCAAAACATAGTCATGTTAGGTACTGAATCTACGTAGAAACTTTTAGGTAATTAGCATGGTTATTGAAACTAAACCGCAGATTTAGAAGCTCACCTAGGGTTATAAAATATGGTAAACGGGCTGGTGTTGGCAGAAGCATGTGCAGCTGCGGCAAGGACCCCTATGTGCATACTGTCGCTTGAAAGTACCGAAGACGATATGTTCGTGGGCTGTCGGTTAGCGCGCCTGATTCCCAGTAGAAGTTGCTGCTTTTCATCTCTGGAGTGTAGCAAATAAAACGAAATGTGGCATTTACATTTCGAGTTCTGTTCTCTATTTCAAATAATCTGCTGCTAAAATTGGAACTCTAGGATGAACCGATGTATGCTTTCAGAAGATGGACGGAAGCATGGGCATTTACCTAACGAATATGACAGAATCACCAGCAAATAGCTTCTTGCCACTCACAAAGAGGCTCCAACCAGTAGTAAGTAAATGTCTTTTGGGCTGACCTGGTCATTACCAAGCGCAATAATATTAGTTAAACTCGAATCGTACTCAGTTATTGCAGCAGAAGGAAGCTCTACTCAATTGTACTACATTTTCTGTACCCCGAAATATATGACGGAATGTCCACACATTGTCATGTATATCCCTGGCCTGCAGCTCTTGGCACGGAGGCTGCAACGAGAAATCCTACAGAACAGAGTAACGAAATTAAGATGGCACCATGATACTGGTACATGAGTTTTAGTCACGGAAAAGACCTGGAAATCTGATGCCTGCTTACCAGGGAAGGGAATATCTTCTCCGCTGCACGGCGAGGCACGGAGAAGCCTCCGTGTGTGCTCGTATCGCTCGCGGTGAGCGTCTTGCAGAAGAACTCCATCTGTGGCCTCGCTTGTCTTAGCGCAAGCTCTGACAGCTGCAACGCCTCTTTTGCATACTGATATAAACCCAAGATCAGGACCAAGACAGGGCTCAAGGCATTGAAACATACAGAGAAATATTGGGGGAAACCTGCAGATTTTAGATGCTTACTGTATTCACTGGCTGAAGAGTCATCTGTGCGTACACCTCATCAGTATCCGGGTCTGCCTGAAAAATCAAGAGACGACATCTTTTCAGAATTGATGATCGCGGGCGCGCCGTGTCAAACAGTTTGGACGACGGGCTGTTAGATTACTTGCAAAGTGACGCTGTGCAGAAGACATATCAACTTTGAGGGAAGATTGGGGTAGCTCGGTACGTGAGCTTCCACATCCTTTTGCATAGAAGCTGCAACCTGAACCAGACACATACCAAGCCCAAGTAAGTTCCTTTTCTATGCCTACTATTAGTGAATAAAGATGCAACACAGCGCTTTCCTCCATATAAAAAGTAAGAGCAGCATTTTTAAATTATGAAGCAATAGATAGAAAGGGAACAAAAAACTTAAGGTGGCTAAACCAAGTACCAGGTATTTTGGACAAGCGTTTTCCAAAAACAAATCCAGCCGTTTTCTGTACACGTATGCACTGTTATCCTACCAATCATACATTGCTAAAACTTTCCGTTGTAAAACATGAATTATCTCATGGAATGATTGAGGAAGTACAAGCATTCAAACATGCTGCCCTTTTTATACACCAACTTTCTGCGGCTTCCCTAAAAAATTAGGAGAAAAGTAATTTTGAAGTGCAGAAAGTGCAGCCTCATGAGTGAACTCCTTTTAGATGAACTCTGCAGGCCATAGGTACACTGCTAAAGTGTTCCCCCCACATATCATCATGGGCAACGCAGCCGAATGTCCCACATACATTAAAAAAACTTATTTTTTTGCTGAACTTTTTAAAAGGGGAGCACAGTTGCAGAATTAGGGATCGATCTTTTACAGAATCCATCAAGAACACCGTTGCATTCAGCTGAAAATCTTTCTGAAAGCAGGCTGTTTTTTCAGTGCAGAATCAGTGGAAGGTGCAGCAGGAATCAGGACCATAAATGCAAGCAATACAAAGCTATACATGGATGCATGTTGCATGCACCAAACTTGATAACAAGAAAACAGTACTCCTATACTCTACAAGGCACCAAAAGCCAACAGAAGGAAAGGAAGCAAGTAGGCCCAGAGCTCCCAACAATTCCTCCAATAACCCAAGAATACCACTGGCTTGAGAAAGCAATTAGTAGCAAGCAAGTGTAGCCCTCCAATCACAACTACTGAAAATGCAACATATCCATGATAGCATCTCTCTTTTTTTTAAGAAGGCCATGTTATGAACCCTCTTGAACTTCAAAGGATTCTCCCATGGCAGATTAAATCAAAAACTTATTTAAAAAAATCAAATGCTTACTCTAAAAGGGGTTATAGAGCAGGGAATCGATTTAGTTGGTTAGAAGCACAAAAAGGAGGGAAGATTATCATTCAAGAACAGAAACATGAGGAGCATAGACCGAGCACTGCGCAAATGGCACCCATGAAACTTACTCACCTGCTCACTGTGGCCTTGGGGGAAGTAGACGACGAGGCTGCCCACCGGCGGCAGCGACACCAGCGGGCCGGCGCAGGCGTGCCACAGCTCCCCGTTGATCGCCGGCGCCTTCCGCTCCCCTGCGCCCACCGCCGCGTCAGCGACCAAGAAAAGGAGAGACCCTTCCTTCCTCTTCCAGCTGTACCACCTCCGCCTCGTCGAAGCGCGGGGAGGGGCCGGAGAAATGCGCGAAAAGCAAGAAAGAAGCAGCAGGTACCTTCGCATGGAGCCGGCGCGGCGACGGCGGAGCTTGCCGGCGACTGCGCCATGGCCGCCTCCTCACACGCGGAAGCTTGCTAGCTTCGGCGGCTCGCGCGCATGAGTCACAGAGGAGCGCGCGCGGCGCCGAGTTCTTCTTTTTCGTCCCTTTTCGCCGGATGGGTCCTGGTCACCGGCTGGCTCGCCGGCCGGGCTCTTCCAGAAAGCTGCCGTGCCCCAGCGAGCGGCGGCGGCGCCTCCGTCCCGACAAGCTAGACCAGAAGCAGCAGCAACACGGAGACCAAGGACCCCGTCTAGTCCTACTACTAGAGAGAGAGAGGGAGCTAGAGAGAGAGGGAGGGAGGGGTGAGAGTTGTGAGCTGCTGCCGCTGAGGCAGGCCTCTGGGCTTGCTGTCGCTGGTTGGTGCGTCGTGTGTGCTGCTGCCTGTCGGGAGTTAAAACCGAGACGCTTCTTCTGTCTCTCTCTCTCTCTCCTCTTTGAGTTCTTTTTTATACTCCGTTTTTAGTGAAGTGAGTCTCGAGGGGGGAATCGCACCCGAGGGAGGGAGCTCCGAGCTCGTCTCCGCTTCAGCTCGGCTCGCGGTTTTTCGGGAGGCCATTTCGTGCCTTTTTCTAGTGTTTCAGGAATTATCCCTTCTTTTCAGAAAAGGGGCAATAATACCAACTCCCATTTGAAGGCCTTTTTTATTCGACGGATTTCTAAAGAAATTTTAGCCCATTAGAAAATTTCATCCACAAGAACCTCATGAAAAGAATTCTACGTCCCATATCATGTGAACTAAAACCACGACAATAATTTTGGAGCGGAGGAGTAGTAGTATTGAAGACAACATGCCACTACATTTTTGTGTTTTTACATTCCTGTGTTTTAAAAATCATACGAATCAGCCCCCACAAAAAAAAATCATACCAGTCAGAGAAGCCAAAAAGAAAGAATTTTTTTGCACGACTGGTGTTGTGAGAGACCGGTTAGTAAAAAAGAAATAAAGATTTTTGGTGCGCGTATACACTGAAAAATCAGTCTTGCTAGCTTTTTTTTGAAAAAACTTTCGATTTATTCATCTTTCATCATGACAAATACAACAAGAAATAATAAAAGTTACATTTAGATTCATAGACCGCCTAGCGACGACTACAAGCATTGAAGCGAGTCGAAGACGCGCCGCTGTCGTCGCTCCTCCATCACCGGAGCCGGGCATAACTTGTTATAGTAGACAGTCGGGAAGTTGTCGTGCTAAGGCCCCATAGCACCAGTGCACCAAAACAGCAACCGTCGCTGTTGAAGAGTAGCGTAGATCAAAAGTATCCAAGCTGAAGATACATGAACATTACGAACTACGACCAGATCCGAGCAAATCCACTAAGGACAGATCTGTTGGAGACACACCTCCACACACCCTCCGACGATGCTAAACGCATCACCGGGATGAGTCTTAGGCGGGGAGAACCTTATTCCATCTTCAGGGAGTTGCCGCCGTCTTATTTTTCTGAGCATGAGACAAACCCTAACAAAACTCGAAGGAACATTTAAAACGAAGCCCTCTCGCTGGCAGGGGCAAATCTACTGTACAGGCTTAAGCCTGCCCTCCAACCCGATCAATTAGGCCTTTACTGCTCATGATCAAGGCCCAACCCAGCAAATCAGCTGCTTTTTCGCCCATCTTGGTGCCTCCTCGCTAGTTCGAGCCTGCCCTACGATTACGTTCTAAATTCACTGCTGCTCGTTGGCAAGGGCGGGGATCCACCACACCGCTAGTTCTTGGCTATTTTTCCATGCAACTAAACTTTACATTACAGTACGAACATGTCAACTTTAGGAAACATTGTTGCAGTATCCCGATCTCCTCCGCCTCCACCTCCAGTCCGCCTCTCCAGACCCGATCTCCTTCGCCTCCCCTTCCCTTCAGATCCCGATCTCCTCCGCCTCCACCTCGAGTCCGCCTCTCCAGATCCCGATCTCCTAAGCCTCCACCTCCCATCCGCCTTCCCTTCCCTCTCTGCCTCCCCTCCCGCCGCCGCCGGATCCCGGCTGGGCAAAGCCCGTGCGGGGGGATGATGGCGGCGGCGGCGAGGCGTCCCTCCGTCGCGGTTTGGAGGCGTGGCTGTGACGGTGGATCTTGAGCGGGCGCCTCGGGGCGTGTTGTGTGTGGCCATGGAGCCGGTCACGCAGCGATGTGACCTCCTCTACCTTTGGTTGTCTTCATCGTCGGTCCAAAGGGATCTGGTCGGTGGGTGTTACCTCGCGGTGGCTTTCCGATGGCGGATCAATTGAAGGAGGAGATGGCGGCCTAGCTGCTGAAGTGGGTGAGGATGCTACCATCATCTGCGACACCAGTGGGTGTTGTTTTTCTCGTTGGAGGCGATGGTGAGGTGTCCCTCGCTCCATTGTTTCTGGGGGAAACCTCAGATCTAGAGGAGGTTATCATTGACGGCGGCGCCCGTGGGCGTCGTAGCCCTCGTTAGAGGCGTTGAGGGGCCTCCTGGATCGGATGATGGCGATGTCTTCATCGTCACCCGCATGGGGGCATCATCTTTGGAGACATCCATCGGCTGGACGAACATGTGGACGGCTTGGTGGTGGGCGCCGTTAGGTGGTGGAGTGGTGCTTCATCCTACACATCGATGGCGGCGGATCTAGGCGGCGTGGCGCAGTGGAGACTCGGTGTCCGATGGGTGGCGATGGACTCGTGCAGGAGGACGACGCTATTTGGCGTCATGGTGGCGTCAATGGGAGAGATGCCTGAGGATGGATCGATGGATGAAGGAGGTGATAGGCCTTGCAGCGTGCGCATGTGGTGCCCACTGAAAATGCACCGGACCAGTTTGTAACCCAGTCCTGTATTATGGCTTGGATGGGGCATCCGGCATTAGATGTTAGGTGTTGGTGCGATGTCCGTTTGGTATTAGGTTCAGACATTCGGCATCCCTTCATCACGGGGATAGGAGTAGTGACATGTGTTGTCAAGATGATGGTTTCAGGCTTACTGATGTATTACCTTGTAAAGACTGTGAATAATTAATAAAATGGCTGCATGCATCACCCAGATGCAAAGTTCGGGTATCCTCCTTTTCAAAAAAAATCACCGTTACATAGACAAGCATCAGTGATAGGAGACTGGGCGATAGATGATCGGAAAAAATAGCGGCTCGGGCGGACCTTGCGCGCCGCTGCGACCGGCTCCCTCCCGCCTCCTCCCCCACCTCGCCACCGCTACAGGGCGCCGCGGGCAAAGCCCACACGGCGTTGACGGCGGCGGGGCTGTTGGGTAACGTAGTAATTTCAAAATTTTCCTAAGCACACGCAAGATCATGGTGATGCATAGCAATGAGAGGGGAGAGTATTGTCCACGTACCCTCGTAGACCGAAAGCGGAAGCGTTATGACAACGCAGTTCATGTAGTCGTACGTCTTCACGATCGACCGATCCTAGTACCGAACATACGGCACCTCCGCAATCTGCACACGTTCAGCTCGGTGACGTCCCACGAACGCACGATCCAGCAGAGTGTCGAGGGAGAGCTTCGTCAGCACAACGGCGTGATGACGGTGATGATGAAGCTACCGGCATAGGGCTTCGCCTAAGCACTACGACAATATGACCGAGGTGGATTATGATGGAGGGGGGGCACCGCACACGGCTAAGAGATCAATGATCAACTTGTGTGTCTATGGGGTGCCCCCCTCCCCCTATATAAAGGAGTGGAGGAGGGGAGGGCTGGCCCTCTACTATGGCGCGCCCTGGGGAGTCCTACTCCCACTGGGAGTAGGATTCCCCCCTTCCAAGTGGTAGGAGTAGGAGAGAAGGAAGGGGAAGAGAGAAGAGAAGGAAGGAGGGGGCGCCGCCCCTCCCCCTAGTCCAATTCGGACTAGGCCTTGGGGGGCGCGGCCTGCCCTAGGCAGTCCCTCTCTCTCTCCCCTAAAGCCCAATAAGGCCCATATACTCCCCGGCGAATTCCCGTAACTCTCCGGTACTCCGATAAATACCCGAACCACTCAGAACCTTTCTGATATCCGAATATAGCCTTCCAATATATCGATCTTTACGTCTCGAACATTTCGAGACTCCTCGTCATGTCCCTGATCTCATACGGGACTCCGAATAACCTTCGGTACATCAAAACACATAAACTCATAATACCGATCGTCACCGAACGTTAAGCGTGCGGACCCTACGGGTTCCAGAACTATGTAGACATGGCCGAGACACGTCTCCGGTCAATAACCAATAGCGGAACCTGGATGCTCATATTGGCTCCTACATATTCTACGAAGATCTTTATCGGTCAAACCGCATAACAACATACGTTGTTCCTTTTGTCATCGGTACGTTACTTGCCCGAGATTCGATCGTCGGTATCTCAATACCTAGTTCAATCTCGTTACCGGCAAGTCTCTTTACTCGTTTCGTAATGCATCATCCCGCAACTAACTCATTAGTCACAATGCTTGCAAGGCTTATAGTGATGTGCATTACCGAGAGGGCCCAGAGATACCTCTCCGATACACGGAGTGACAAATCCTAATCTCGATCTATGCCAACTCAACAAACACCATCGGAGACACCTGTAGAGCATCTTTATAATCACCCAGTTACGTTGTGACGTTTGATAGCACACAAGGTGTTCCTCCGGTATTCGGGAGTTGCATGATCTCATAGTCCGAGGAACATGTATAAGTCATGAAGAAAGCAGTAGCAATGAAACTGTAACGATCATAATGCTAAGCTAACGAATGGGTCTTGTCCATCACATCATTCTCCTAATGATGTGATCCCGTTCATCAAATGAGAACACATGTCTATGGTTAGGAAACATAACCATCTTTGATAAACGAGCTAGTCAAGTAGAGGCATACTAGGGACACTTTGTTTTGTCTATGTATTCACACATGTACTAAGTTTCCGGTTAATACAATTATAGCATGAATAATAAACATTTATCATGAAAGAAGGAAATAAATAATAACTTTATTATTGCCTCTAGGGCATATTTCCTTCAGGGGCTGTCTCCTCTCGCGCGCGCCTCGACGGATCTCGAGCGGCGGCGGCTGATGCGTGTACGTCGGTGGCGCGGGGCTAGGAGCGGGGCGCGGTCCGCTGTGCCTTGCCTCGCGTGCCGGGGTCGCCTTCAACACCACTGGAGGCTGGCAACTGTGGCTGGGGGCGGCGGCCGGTGCTCGCAGCGACCGGATGCCGGGGCGGCGACCCTGGAGCTTGGCGGTGTTCGTCACGATCTGGCGCGCGGCGGGAGTGAGCTGCAACTACAACTTGGTTGTGGCTATGCAGGCGCGAGGCGACAAGTGGTGGTCACGACGGGCAGCCAGGCTTGGCTGCGTAGGTTGCCGGAGGCCGTGGATCTGGCGGGTCCATTGTGTTTGTGTGGTGCGGCGGCTGCTGCACCAGGAGGTGGAGCCGGTGGACGTCGACTGAGGATTGTGTGCTGTGCAGTGCTTCGGATCCGCTCGGATTCTGAGGTGTGGAGGAGCTTCGGGCGAAAGTCCAGCACTGACTTTGGGTCGATGCCGGCAACAGTAGCGCCATGGCCATGTTGTCGTTCCCCTTCTTGAAGGTGTTGCCGTGGAGCTCCATTACACGACTCTTCGGGAGAAATCTAGTTTCGGATGGCCGAAGCGACCGATGACGGCGGCTACGTCGTTTCCTTCTTTGAGGCATCACCTTGGAGAGTCAGCATATTGCGGTTTGCACGGATCTCTTCGTCGGCGGGGACAGTGGACGTCGGGGCGGTGGTTCCAGATGGTTTCTGATTGTGCACCGAGATGGCGATCTCGGGGACAATGCGAGTGACATCTCTATGAGGTTGAGCTCTATCTCAACATTGGTTGGGTGGCATCCTTGTCCCGCTTGGGCGGTGGGGATGTCGGCTCGGTCGACGCGCCCCAGAGGGGGCGGTCTGACTTTATGTCGGGGCGGCGGCCCCAGATGTGGTGCGACGTTAATGGTATACAAGCGGTTGCCCTGAGCAGCGTGGGCTGCGGGCAACTGGGTTGTGCGGCGTTGCTGCTCTAGGGGAGCGGCGGTATGTCGGGGCGGCGGCCCTGGAAGGCGGTGCCGGTGGAGTGCGCTGGGCGCGACGGAGCGGTGGATATCGGGGCGGCGGCCCCGAGAGGATCACTATGGCGGCCAGGCTTCTGTGGCAATGATGATGGTGGGAGCGATGTCGTTGACGGGGCAATGGTTGCGGTAGTCGGCTCTTCTCCGGCGTGTCCGCGGTATTGCCTCGGTTTGTTTGTTGCTGTGGAGTCGAAACTGCGGCGGCGGGGCCCTGTGGTATACGATGACTGGCTGCATGTGGCCCGTTCGGCGATCTTCCGTGGCGCCAGCTTTCGCCTAGTTTTGCTCTTCTGAGTTCTCCGTCAGAGTCGGAGCCGCGTTCTCTGGCTGTAGGTCGCATGTTGTCGATGAGGGTGGGCTTTGCCCCGTGTTTCAGTCTTTGATGGGTTTGGCCCTTGTTGTTCCTGTTTTTGCCCGGTTTTTCATAATTAACTGAATAATTCTCTTCTACTTAATTAATAGATGAGGCGATGCTCAAAATAAAAATTTAATAGATGAGCCAAATCTTTGCCTCCGTTCCAAAAAATAGATGATCGGACACAGTCGCTGGTGTAAACACCACTGGCGGGCAGAAACTTAGGTCCTCACTGTCACCGATGACTTTGACACATAGACGTGCTGATAAAAAGAAAACATCACCGGCGGCTTGTTACCGCGGATGGGCATGGACTAGTGACGGGACGGAAACGTCTTGTTACAATGCGTGGGGACCTCGCAGCGTGAGGATCTCGAGTGAAGAGCTCAATTTGAAGAGTAAGATATCGGTGGATGTACGGACTCCCATAACATTGTTTTGTGTCCTTTGTTTCTTATTTTATCTTTTTGCGATGGTACTTGTGCAATTATCTCGGGTAGAAATTGCATTATTTGCTTGTCTTCATAGAATTTCTTTAGCTTTGCATATCTTGTCTTGTTGGCACAACTAATTGACCCTAGTTGATTTAGGCTTTGAACTTGTGAAAGAATAAAGCGTCTAGTTATATTCTGCAATTAAATTAGGCCTAAATTGTAAAAAAAAAAAGCCTATTCACACCCCATCCCATTCATAGGCAATATCCAAGGTCTCTCTTGCTTTGGCTTTACCGGCTGGAAGCAAGATTGATAGCTAGTGGTTTAGCGTATCGAGACACATTTCGTTATTATAGTATAAATTAACCATTGCATGCTTCGTAATTTTTGGGACAAGGGTCTAAATATAAAGTAAACATAAAAAAAATGTAGATGCAGGTTTCCCCTATGAAGGATTCCCAAGGAAATCGCCATCCCTATGCGTAAACTGCTAATGCTATTTTCGGTGCTTTGAGGGATGTAGTGTTTGAGTCTGATCATGCCCCTCGATAATGTCAATGAGGTTTTGACAAAGCTTAAAAAGAGATACGATGTTTCCAAGATTTACGAGGATGATCACTTGTTTTCATGGTCATTGGTTGAGGATTGCTCGACGACTTCCACCTCTGACCATGTTGATTTTCCTCCGCGCCCACTTCGCCAACGTGTGACCAACATGTTTATGCAATGTATGTCTGAATGAAATGTGTTACATATTTGTGCAATGTGCTTCCTCACCACAGACACCTCACTATATACAGCTGCCTTTTCTTGCTACGAAATCGTTCTTGAATATGAATCTGTTCAACCTCTATCTAATCTGTTACAATTAATCAAATGTTCACAGTTGAATTCACCCTTTTGCTATAAAAAAGGCCGGGTTTTGTTAGCCCTGCTAAGCAAGCCACCGTGGACGTCATCCCCTAGGCGACTCCTTACAAAATATTAATAGAGCTACTGACAGGTAAGATTGATTAGTGTTAATACTCTTACCTAAGCTAGGAGTAGCTAGGATATAAAACGCCCCCACATGGAATTTGAGGGATATCCATTCCCGGTGCATGACCCAAGAAAGGAGGGAGGAAGAACACCGAAGTCTTCGACCCACATTTGTATATACATCATGATCGATGTCACTATGGCTAAACAATAAGTGTACCGATTGTGCACCAAAAACATACTACCACTGCATCAGTACATAGGATATTTCTCAGTTCTCCCTCTTTGCGAAAGGGAAGCTGATTGATTAGGCATGCTGAGATTACGTCCTAACTCGATGCTCACAGGAAAGATTGATAAACATTTGTGTATTGTTTGACATTTTAATACATTTGACTCCTGAAATACATGAAACGCAATGAAAGCAACACTTATCTTACAGTGGATACGTCTATTGTGTTTCTCTGTTTACCACGAGAACGATGGATATTGTACTATTTACTCCCCTCGTCTTGGTTTATGTAGCATAATGTATTTTGAGGTTTAAGTTTGACTATCAGCTTGACAAACAAAACAAGAGTTATGTGCCATAGATAGTGGTATATAAATTTTTATGATACACGACTCATATATTATTTTGTCAATTTGACAACTATTTTTTTTGCGGAATACTAATTGACAATCAAAGTAAAAACATGAAATTCAGGGGAGCTATATATAATAGTATAAAATAGACAGAAACAGAAGGAGTAGTTTATACAAAACTGACCAGAAAACATGTAAAGCAGACACCGGGGACACAATTATCATGATCCAATCCAATAATCCAAAGAGGTATTTGGACTCTCAACCCATGAAACGTCCCGCGAAAATGACATGGAAATCCACACAACCAGCCCACCAAATACTCCCACGTAATTGTCTAATCAGTGTGGGGGGCGTCATTAGCCACAGAGGGAGACGAGGTGCAACACTGCTATAGGCTGACGGTTGGACGCGAGATCTTGCAGTTGGCTAACCATCCGATTAGTTAAGCTGTCCAAATTAAGGAATCGCACGCAGCGATAATACGGGCCGATCGGTCGAGCTTGACGTATGCCTCCAATCCAGCTAATGATCCAGCTGGCTCGTACTACCGGCTGATTTGCTAGTAGGTAGGATGCACAGTGCCACAGGTACGCATGTAGCTTGTGCGTGTCCGTACGTCCTCGGCAACCGCCGCTCTTCTGCGTGTTCACATGCGTGCTGCTAACAGTGTTGATAATTTGATATGATTTTTCAAAACATACGTACTACTGCAGAAATTCGCACGGGCACGCGAGTGCGGGGCACTCACCTGCCAAGCCCTGCCGTCGCTTGATTTGCCTCGCAATTCACAAAGTAGTTGAACCGAGGGCACAATAAAAAAACATCTTTTAAAAGGCTTTTAGTTTCAACGATGAAACCACGGTTATTTCACCTAAAAATGCCAAGTTTCAGCAAGTTTCAGATATATTATTTTAAGCAATTTTTTCAGTCGGTCGTACATACAAAATATTTGATTTTCATCGGTCGCTCGTTCTAGGTTATCAACATTGAAACTTAACATCATGTCAAAAAGAAAAAACGTTGAAACTTAACATGATTTTTTAAAGTTGTCAAAATGTATCCAAAATAGATCTTATTTCAAAGCGCTGGTCACGAGAAACACGAATATGAAAACATAACTTAATTTAAAATTTTCATTAAAAAGATATATAACTTTGAAAATCAAAAGCCAAAATAAAAATCAGCACCAAGGACCTTAATTTTCCCCGCACTTGCGTGCCGCAAATCCTTGTTCCATGTTACTATATATGGGTTAAATGCTGGTACATGTCTCCAGAAATGTCGCCATCCTATGGATTTTCTTAAGAATTGCCATCCAATGCTAATTAGGTACCACTAGCCATTTCGGTGGTATCTTGATTTTCTAACCATACTGGGCCATAGGAACATGCCTATATTGATATGCATGGAAATGGTATGCATGGTTGGAGGTTAGCTCTAATGTAACTATCAAAGTTCCTCCTTTTTGGGAAACCTGTCATCATGGCTTCATATGTACGGAAATAAGTATAGATATTTTTATTACTATGGACACAGCACCACAAAAGCTAAAATAGAAAGTGAAAGAAACACGTGATTAAAATGTCATAACCTTGATGGTTGTGTGCATCATGATAATGCAAGGCCGGAGTCTTCACCCTTTCAAAAAATGAATAAATGCCATGACCTTGGTGTATAGATGAAAACCAAATAAAGGCATAGCCTATTGTCTTATACGGAAATATCACACCAACTTGAAGTGGGAAGGTGCGTGAAACATGCAAATAAATTATTTTGTGGGATGTGCCATCTTACTAGTTAGGACAACTCCAACGCGTCCCTAAACGTTCGGATTTTTCTGCCATCCAACACGTACCTTAAACGTCTGTGAACATGGCCGGGCACCCAAAATCCCATAAACCAGTTGCAAAGTTGGGGGAGGTGTACGGGCATCTGGACATCCCCATCCCACCCAAAAACTCCACCTGGACCCCTTGTTTCCCCCCCTCCGTCCCTCCTCCCTTCTCTGCTATGTTCCCTCCCAGTTTGACGCCGTTGTTGTGCCAGCCGATCGCCATTCAGGCCTTACCGGACCTCAACGACTACTCCACAGTGTCAGGCCCGCTCTGCCAACGCTGCCGATCCACCCCTAATCCGACCTCTGCCCAGCTACCCTCCGCTCCTGTAGATGACGCCCAACAAATGTTTGGCCAAATGCCATAGCCAATTTTTTTTTTGTTCTTTGAAGCAAACACGATGGAGTCAAACATGGAGTATTTCTCTGGGAAGTTCATGGCTTTGTGTTTGTTAGATGAGGACTGAGGATGAAACGGTGATGATGAAGGCAATCTTACAGACATGCACCGTACGGAGGAGTATCTTCTCATTTACAAGAGATCAATCAAGGGGCATCGAGTGTCAAACCAGAATCGAACATGGGGCATTCGAGGCTCTTGGACGACTACTTCAACAAGATGCACTATCTGAGTCATTTTTCCGCCATCGCTTTCGTGATCATGCAAAACATGATTGTAGATGATGAGTGTGATGGAGTTCGTCACGCTCTGGAATTAGAGCACATGTGTGATTCTCCCAACTTCCAACACAGAATTCGGCGACATTTCAAGATTTCATCCAAATGCATTAACATATTCGCATCGCGGAACCCATTAGCAGCTTCAAAATGATCCGATTGAGCATCTGTGGGTGCTTCAAGGGGACAACAAGAACATATGTTATACTAAGTTGAATTGAAATTTGAATCATCATTTTATTTAAAATCTTCATATTTGGATTATAATATTTACATTTCATCAATTGTAGTAGAATATTTACAGCATATTTATGGATGAATTGTGCGGACGATACAATACATTGGGGGTGGCCCATCGGCCAGGAAGCCCGGTGTTGGGCCGGCCTTAGGGCCCAGGGGGACCTGGCGACGACACGGCTCAAGGAGGCAGACCAGGGGCCAGGTTAGGAGCAAAGACGTCATCTTGGAGTGCAAGCCAAGGATCCCTCATGCATGAGATCGGTTAGGAGCCATGTAAATGTGACGCCCCCGACTTAATCGTCCACTAATCATATACGCAAATGCGCACGATCAAGATCAGAGACTCATAGGAAGATATCACAGCACAAATCTAGACACAAATTCAAACATAAATCTTTATATTACAAGCCAGGGCCACGAAGGCTCGAATACATAAGTCAACAGAAACAACATCATCTGAGTACAGACATAAGTAAACAAGTTTGCCTTAAGAAGGCTAGCAAAACAATGATATCTAGATTGAAAAGGTGCATGCCTTCTGTATGAGGCTTCCTAACTACTCCTGGTCGTCGGTGGTCTCCACGTAGTAGTTGTAGTCGTCGGCGGGATGCTGGATCGTGGGCTCCGTCATCTGATCACATCAATCGGGTAAATGGAAAAAGGTAGCAAAGCAACCGCGAATACTCATCCAAAGTACTCGCAACACTTACATCAGATCTATACTAAGTATGCATCATTATCAAAGGGAAGGGGTTGTATCTGTGGACTATACTGCAGAATTGCCAGAATAGAGGAGAAGGCCTAGCCTATCAAAGACTAGCATCTTGTAGCGTCTTGCAACATTAGAAGAGTGTCAATTAGTATAACATAAGTAACAAGTATGTAGTAGCAAAGCTCAGAGATCCTTCCTCGACTCCCTACGAGAAAGCGATCCCGAAGCCATCATATCCATTTAGTGTCTCAAGTATCGAGTTCTAGTTGTAATAGATCAGGATAGAACATCGAGCATCCGTTACTGTGGACACGGCTATTCGAATAGATATACTTCCCTGCAGGGGTGCACAAACTTACCCAACACGCTCGATTAACTCCGATCGAACACACTTTAGAGATAGGGGCAGGATTCCCATCCGAGGCAGGGACCGAGGAGAGATCACCCGGGGTCGTAACGTCGGGGCCTTCCGGCAACGCCAGAGACCCCGGCCCGCGTTCTCAACGGCAATCGGCCCGGAAGTTGGGGTTCCGTTGTCGGGAGTCTCCGCCCCTGGATGGAGGTCCAACTTGTCAAGATAGGCCTCCGAAGGTCATGATCTGACCTGGGGCATAGTTTTCCACGGAGGCCAGATGGCTAGTGGAGTTGGCACAGAAGGTCATGCTGCCGAACACAAAAAGTTGGTCGGGGACGTAAACGCTTCCGCAGCCGCTATCGCAGTTGATCTGTAGATGAGCCATCGATCTTTCTATCGATCCCATAGCGGAACTCTCAATGAAAGCACCAGTGTAGGTGTAATAAACCGACATACCTCGAGGTAGGGGGTCCCAAGCTGTGGATCTTAGGCAGATGGTAACTAGAACATGGGAGATGATGTTTACCCATGTTCAAGCCCTCTTAATGGAGGTAAAACCCTACGTCCTGCTCTTGTTTATATTGATGAAAATGTTAGAAGTACAGAGTTGATCTACCTCGAGATCTATGGATGTGGTCTAACTCTAGGGCAAGGAGAATGTTATTGCGCTGATGTCCCCTCTATGGGCTAAACCCCTAGGCTTATATACACACAGAGTGATGAGCACATCACTAATAAAGTTACACCCACAGCCCCTACTGATACACATACATGACCAATTACTAGAGCTCGCGCACACCAATTAAATTCACTACTAGGAAAAGGCCTGCTAGTGGCGCACTACAGGTGCGCCACTAGCACCACGCCATTAGATTTTATTACTAATGGCGCACCATGTAGTGCGCCATTAGTATACCATACGGTGCGCCATTAGAATGCCTCCTAGGGGGCCATATTTAACCATGTGCTCTGGCTTACTAATGGCGCACTTGTTGATGATGCGCCACTAGTGTGCATTTTGCAGTGCGCCACTAAAGTGCTGGGTGGTGCGCCACTAGTATGAATATTAGGGATTATTTTCTTTTCTTTTCTGATATTTGCACAGGTTACAAAACATATTACTGCACAGAATATAGACAGCACAACATATAAACAGCAGAGTTATCGAATACAATAGAAGATTAGTCTCCGAATACAATTCATCATATTAGTCTCCGAATTCAAAAGACCGAACAAAGTTAGAACATTACAAGTCTCAAAACCGCGAGTAGCGAGTTTGTCTTCACATTACAAGTCGATATCGATCATCTAAACTACCATCACATAGAAGAGAGCTGCGGTCATCACGATTAGCATCATCGCGATGAAACTGGTCTTCATCTGGTTCCTCCTCCGCTCCCTCCTCTCTCCCGCTAGATAGCGCGCGTATCTAGCTTCCGCCTCCGCCCTAGTGGTGTACCCTTTGTAACTGTTACCGCTGAAACGGTGAACCTGTCTCCGACACTCCTCCCAGTCGTCGTAGACTCCGGGAACCTTACCCTTGTACACGACATACGATGGCATTTCTGTGCACTAGCCAAACAAAACGTTAGTAGCAATTCACAGACAATACATAAGCAATATATAAGTATGCAACAAAAGGATCAGAAGAGAAAAGCAACACATTAATAGCACGATTCATGGTCCTACTAATAAATAGCATCGATTACATATAAGTTGAACGACTGTCCAAACCAAAGAGAGATACAAGTTCATTAAAGTTTAATATTACAACATGAGCCAATCGACATTTCAGAACTACATAGCATCACTACTTTCGACTCGACTCAGGGACCGGAGCGTGGATGAAGCCGCCGTCTTTCGTGATGGTCATGAAATCGCGGGCGTTGTCAGCCTGCATTTGTAGCGTTGTTTCTATCTCACTGTTGGACGGTTGATGTCTGAGATAGAACTGCCCCGAGGTACGAAGGACATCTTGATGGATGATTTCCGCAAACTCCGACTGGATGCGAAAGAATTCTTGTCTGATGTCCGCGTCCTGGATTGCCGACAAGCGTGCGACCCAATCTTTGAGATTATTTGGTAGTAGAAGGTGATTATGGTCCCATACGATCGCCCGCATGTGATCGAGGGTGTAGTAGGCGTCCTTCTGACCGCCAGGCGGCTGCTTGACACAAGGGAACGTCGTATTGTGGCTGAAGATGTGCTTGCCGTACCTACGAACTGGCCTGCTGAAGGTGCCTCTAGATCTGACGTAGCCGGGGAGAACATCATCAAGAACTTTCTTGATATTTGTGTAGTCTTTCTTCGACTGACGGTCCGGGTCGAAATACGTGGCCATGGAATATTTCGGGCTTAAGAGGATGAGTGTGCAATGTGTGTCACTGCACAAAACACGGAATGTTAGAAAAAAAAGAACGATCGAAATCTAAGAAATCATATGTTACGGGGCGGTGAGGGGATGACTTACTCGGGAAAGTAAGGCACGAGGAAGTTATCCTTATCTGGGTTTGCCAGAATGACGCCTTCGAGGTATGAACTCGCGACTTGCCGGTCCCCAGCGCTGCCCAAGATCTTGGCACGCATGTAGAAGGGGTCGACTATCACGGTGTCCGGGGTCTTGTCTCTAATGATCCGCATCTCCATACTCAGCGAAAATAGCCGAACGAAGGTGTAGTGCAGCGGATGAAGCTTAAACATAGCGAAGATGTCATCAAACCGCAGGACGATCGTACCCCCGATGGCGCTATCCACAAAGCCCTTGCCCTCTGGCACCTTGGCCACGAAAATCGGGTATGCCACATTATTCTCGGAGAGACGCCGCTTCTCCAAAGAAAGAACACTGTCATGCAGACTCTGCATAGCACCGGTTGCAGCATTGAGCAGATTAGTCGGTAGCATCGGCCTACCCGCCACATGCACCTTCCTCGAGATATCCTTAGGTGAAGGTGGCCCGTCCTGAGCACAGATCGTACTCGGTGCCGGCTGGCTCGCACCGCCCTTGTTATTCTTTCGTTTCCGTCCCTTCTTCCTCATCTCCTGTAATGGGATCGAGTTCTGCTCAGAGACCGCCTTCTTGAGTGTGTTGGGGCTGATAATATTCCGCACCTCGGCTATCTGAGGCTCGGTGAAGGCGGCAACTGGAGGCGTCTCCTGAGAACTGAACGCCAGACAACGCCTGTTGCAATTGGGTTTCTCCGCGGTACCAGCTAGATCGCGGTCGTCTTTTTCAGGGTTGGGTTCTTGAGAAGGAGGCCCGAAGAATTCGTCACCGTACCCATGTTCGGCAAAGTACTTATCGATGTTGGTAAATGTACCGTCATTGTTGTCGTCGTCGTCCGGATCCTGTGCCATATGCATGTCCGGATCCTGTGCCATAGGGATGTCCGGCATGTCCGGTAGCGTTGCAGCGGTCTTGCCATGGCTTGGCGCCGGCACGACTGGCGGTGTTGTCTGTGGGGTGGTGTCCCCCGCCCCCAAATGAATCTGTCTCTTCGGCCAAAGCAGGGGCCAGCTTACGCAGGCGCTGAGGGTCATCACATCATCTTCGTCGGCCCCGGTGGGTCGAATCGGAGGTAACAACTCGTCGCAGCCTGGCAGCACCCGAACCAGTTCAACCCTATACACGATGGGTGGCATCGGATTACCGTGGAACACGGGGTTGCCCGGTTGAACGATTCTGCTCTTGGCGACATCGATCAACTCGCCGCCCACGAAGTGCAGGAGAGTGCATGGAACGTCGGCGGTGCCCTGCGAAAACATGTAGGGCATCAGGGATGCCCAATCGAAGGCAAGGAGATGAAGTCATCGGCCGAGAGGCTTAGTTACCGTGATGGCGTCGAGCTCGGCTAATGTCGAGGCACCGCCAACGGTGGGCGTGCAACTGACGGAGGGGCCGCTTGCTGCCGAGGGGCCGGCCGGCGTACACCCGGGTGCATTAAGCTCCAATGCCCGTGCCGGCGCCGGAGACACCAATACCGCCTCCACCGGAGACACCAATGGTGCTGCCTGCGCGTTGTGCAAGTTGCTGGCCGTGAAGCTGGGAATCAGGGGTGGCCCCTGTTGGCCGCCCGCAGTCCACGCCTGCAGCCCCTGAATCAAGCTAGGCACAATGGCGGTGAGCGTCATTCCCAGTTGTTGTTGCACTTGCTCTTGGACAATCTCCGGAATCCGCGCCACTTGTGCCTTGAGTTCTTGAACCTCGCGCGACTGGCTTTCCGAGCTGGTCTTTTTCTCCTTTCGCCCACCAGCGTTATAGTATGACGACCATTTTGTGGACAAGCCTTTGCCGGCCACACGACCAGCTGACGACGGCTTACTGAGCTTATCCTTGTTTTTCATTATGTTCAACGCCCTATTTAGAGTGCTGTCCCAAGCTGGGGAGCTCTAAGACGACCCCGCGCTACTGCTTTCAGTCTCCTGCGGAAGGAATGTGAACCATTTAGAAATTTGGCTTCATTAATTAGAATGCAACCATATGGAGCTAATTACGCGGGGGTGTATTCCTTACCAGAACACGCTCAAGCGCCTTGGTATTTGGATCCGTGGTAAGCTCCTTTGTTACCGGGTCCTCCTTGTACCGGGCCCTGACATAGTTCCTGGTCTGCTTCTCACGGTATTTCTCGAAGCGGGGCGGTAGGCCTTGCTCGGCACGCTCCGCGTCCTCCTTGTCCCATATAGGTTCCGCCACTCTGTAACCGCCGGGACCGAGTTTGTGGACCCCTAAGTTCAAGTCCCGCATCTCTTTCCTCCACTCACTTGATTCCTCGGATGCGCCGCTCTCGCACTTGATCTTGAACTCCTTGTAGTCATCTTCGCTGATCGAAGGATTTTTCGCCTTGATCTTCTCATAACTATCACCTTTGTTAATCATTCTCTTCACCACGCTTCTCCAAGTAGACAGGGCCGTGCTCATCTTCGTGAGGGCGGCACTGTTCACTTTATTCCCTGAGAGGCATGTGTTTGCAAAGTCAGCGGGGAACTTGTATTGTTCGTGCAGCTTCGTGAAGAGGAGGTTGCGCAAATTCCGTCGGTCCTTATGCCTTAGGTTCTCGGTGTTGATCGAGACGGTGCTCCGGAGAATGCACCCGAGCTGAACCGAGTACCCCTTGACTAATTCTTTGGGCGCCGTTGGATCCCCGTCGCAGTTCACTTCAGTAAATTCCTCCTTGATGGTGCCGAGCACGTTCGGGCGCCGGTCCTTCCGTTGCCCTTCGGTTGGCTGCCATCTGTGCGTGCGCTGCCATCATCAGTGGTGGCATCCTCGGCGGCACCATCAGTGGTGTCATCCCCGACGCCACTAGGGGTTGTGTAGTCAGGATCGGTGTCTTCCGCGGCGTCCTCATTGCGGTGAGGTTCTTCCTCCATCTCCTGGGACAGCTCCCAGAATGCCTTGCCACCCGAACCGTCGGCCTCATCGTTGTGGGCCATGTTTCGCTCTAAATAGGAAAAAAGTTTGGTCAAAAAGTTGGTTATTGTCAAGGAACAAAATCTCTAAGTTGACCAAATAACCTAATTCTCGAGGAATTTGATGTTAGTGTGTTGTTGCTAAGGTCCAAGTCCCTTCCTAACCCCCTTCTTCTTGTCTCCTCTCACTATCTCTCTCACACACATGGCAAGCAAGGGTGTCTGAGTGTGTGAAAAAATACTAAACTAATCCCAAGGGCTGAAAATTGATCATTTAGGTTTTTATCGACACCGAGGCACCCTAAAAGCCAAGGTTTTATCATTTAGGGTTTGACTCTTGGCTAACCAACCTCACCTCCTCCTCCTCCTCCTCCTCCTCCTCTTCTTCTTCGTCGTCTTCCTTTGATTAAATGGATTTCCAGGATGTAGGTGGATTCATGTGTATATATACACCTACACTAACTACTAGCCAGCCAGTGTGTTTAGACTAGATCGAGGGGTATTGTCTTCTGTTGTGTCATTTTCATAGTTTCTTTCAGATCACAGTGGATGAGGAGCTTGATTGGTTACTTTAATGGCGGTCAGGGCCAGGTAGGGGAGGTGGGCAGGCAGGACAGGAGCGAGGTCAACGGCTCATGGATGGCTCACACGTGGCCGCCCCCAGCTCCAATCGTGAGATTACACAGGCAAATAAACAAAGAGGATCCTACTTAATTAAGTACTAAGATACCCCGGCCCATGCATTAGTCGCAAGTACCCCATATGTCCTATTTTTAGCAAAGTCATGCTAAAATTCACGGAAAATTTCAGCATGACCTTTGCTGAAAATAGGACATATGGAGTACCCGAATTTGCCGGAACGGAAGTTAATCGACATTCCGGCAAACTCAAGGGCCTCTCGGGGTACCTGCAAAATCATTATCCCCGCGTAATGAAGTCGCCAATGGGTCATTTCAGAAGATCACAAGTAGCATCATCACAAGTACAGCAGCAACAGCAGTGAATACAGGCATAACAGCAGCAGCAACAGATTTTATTAACTACTGTCAACATCACATTGAAATCACATCACATTGCCTACAAACAACGGTTCTTTCCTTTCTTTTCATTTTTGCCAAGTGATAGCAAATGATTAGCCACTTATTAATCGAGATGAAAAAGAAAGAAGCTCCATCTACTCTAAATGAGAGATAACTTGTTGAGGAACCACAACAATCAATAGTAGTAGTTTGTTTGAATTAAAAGAAAGAAGCTCCATCTACTCTAAAAAAAAAACTCTCCGCTTCATGTCTTGGCTACTGAAACTTCTTCGCTATGATATTAATAGTAGTAGTTTGTTTGAATCCTTTTTTTAGATAAAAGGCATTTGCCCAGATTTATTCAAAGCTGAAGGTTCAGTACTACAAGATAGCCAAACTTTCAGGGGGGATACCTGGTTACAGTAGTAGTTTAACTGTAACTGCATTTTGGTTTCAGAAGTAAAAGTAAAACGTGCATGTGAAATAGCTTATGTTCCAACAAAATTGAGCTTGGATCAGTACACACACACTACTTGTTCCCAGTAGCTATTTGTAGTAGTTGCAGGAAGATCAAACCTACAACAAGACATCACCGGAAACACGACTGAAAATATATAAAAAATCCGATAAATATTGTTCATGCGAGGATAAGGAGATGGGGTATTTTGAGGCAATTAGGTATATAATAAAAATATATAGTCTTGAGGTGAAGAGGAAGGTAAGGATAAACTGTTGTCACTGGCAAAAGACAAGTGCAGAACGGACACAATTCTACATGCACAGGTAAATACATCATATATTTATCTCAAAGAATTAGAAAATATCACGCATAATAAACACAGGGTAAAAGGTAGGTATGCATCAGAGACTAGTAAAAATGAGAGATCACACCACGCATAATTAGAGTCTCGCCAAAGCAACATAGAACCATCACAATTAAATACTGTACATGCAAAGTAAGTTCAGGAGAATATGAGAGAAGCGGCATACCAGACACAAGATGATCACAAGCAGCCTCCCCTAGCTGAGAACAACAATCCTCCAGGCTAGAGCACACCAGACACCAAAGCCGGAAGACTAAATAATATGCTCTGAACAGCCGTTGGCACCAATATAAGTATGATGTAAGACAGTAACCTACAGTTACGTTGCCACCAAAAAACAAAAGAAATCAGAGATTCCAAACCAAATAAAGGAAACAAAATTCAATTGTGTTTATCTACTTAGTTCCATGTTAAGATGTTGGAAATTCAAATCAATCCCCCTACTTGTTCCCAGTAGTTGCAGGAAGCAGTCTCAGCTTAAACAAGATAACTCAAGGAACAAGAGTACAAGAGCTTGAAAATTTCATGACCATATCTTGCCTTGATTACTGAAAGTTCAGTGTGATAAGCCCACACAAATGCTGGATAACCAACTTACAGCTGACGCTTCACAAGACACCACAGCTAAGGCTATCATATCAAACATAGGATATGACTAGGTATGAGAACCTACTAGTGTCACTAACTAATTAGCTAACTTTGCTGTTCCCCTACTTTGATAACATATAAAACGAACACATTCATCTCCTTCTCTTCTCCTTGTGTGAAGTACTGTACCATGCCTCTGAGGTAACTTTACTGATGCAGAAACAGACAACTTTTAACTCTATTCACTCTGTGGTTAGTACAACACAACATAATTTTTTTAACAGATGAAGATATCTTTATGTGTATATAAGTAAATTAATCGCCTAGACACGCCAATCGTTCAGTGGACACTAGGTTATTTTGACTCTGGTAGGCGATGGAATCAACTCCGTCACTGGTTTTAAGGCCGAAACTGAACAGTTGGCTAGAGGGCTTGAATCGACCTCTTACTAGAACGAACGAGCTGCATAATACGTTACCTGGTGGAGGCGGCTCGCCGCAGCAGGGGCCTTGCGCCGGGGAGGACCGGGCGGCCGGGCGGCGTGAGCCGGCACCGGCATGAATCAGCTCTGTCAGGTTCAGAAAGTTGAGATCGGATAGCTGGGGGCCGCACCGGCGAGGGTCGCTGGAAGAAGACCGGGGCTCGAAGGAGTAAGCGAGGGCCTCACCTCGAACGGGACGGAGATGGTGGGGGCGGAAGGGCTCGTCGCCGCCGGTGAAGACTGAAGACTACGGAGCGCGAGGGCCGGAACGGGGGAGGCGGCGGGGGCGTGGGGGCGGCGGTGCCGCAGTACTGGTCGGGGCAGTTGGCGGGTCGGGGCAGCTGTGGGCGGGTGAGAGAGATGGGGAAGATAGAAAGGACTGGGGATTTTAGTGGGGGGAAGGGTTAGCAATGGCGCACCCCCGAGCGGTGCGCCATTAGATTTTTTTGATAACAATGGCGCATCCACACGCGGTGCACCATTAGAAATCTTTTTTTGTATAGCAATGGCGCATCCCAGAGAGGTGCGCCATTAGTAATCTTTTTTTGAATAGCAATGGCGCACCCCAGAGAGGTGCGCCATTAGTAATCTTTTTTTTTCTATAGCAATGGCGCTCGGGGGGGGGGGGGGAGGGAGGGGGAACCGAGCGAGGAGACATGGGAGGGTGCGGGGGGTCGTCGTCGGCGGTGGAGCGGGGAGGGTGGGGGGGTGCTCGGCGGCGAGGGGGGATAGCGATCGAGATGGAGGGGGATCGAGATCGAGTGTCCTCATGAATATTCAATATTTTTTCATATTGAATATGAAAAAATATCATCAAATTTGAAAAAATATTCATGAATTCAAAAAGTGCCCATGAAATTTAAAAATATTCATGAGTTCAAAAAATATTAACAAATTCAATACTTTTTGTGAGTTAGCAATTCAATACCATAATAAACATAAATAAATATTCATGAGGACACTAGAACAGAAGAAATATCATTTCAATATGTCAAAATACAATCGAGAAATGAAGGCTACAATTTAAATACAATCGATCTTAGCTAGCTATTTGTTCACAATCTTCTTGCCCTTATTTTTCGTAAATGGAGTTCTTCTCTTGAACGGACGTCCTTTAGGTAGGGTGGTCCTGCTTCTTCTTGTGGTGTATGCTGGAACTTCATCGTCGTCATCATGTTCCATCTTTGGGTCGCCGTACTTGTCGAAGTCTTGCTCATTGGCGACTCCATCCATTCCGATGATCTTCCTTTTGCCTCTCCTCACGACAACACGACTGGGCTTTGACGGGTCGGTAATGAAGAAGCATTGGTCTACTTGGGAAGCCAGTACCCATGGCTCATTTTTCGCGGTGACGTTTGCGCCCGCGGTCTTGGATTTGGCTTCGGGTATAACCATGGTGGTGAAATACCGGTCTTCTTTTAGGACGCTCTTGGCCCATCTGACACGGAACATCGGGACCTTCTCTCCAGCGTAGCTCAGCTCCCAGATCTCCTCGATCCTCCCGTAGGATCTGTCCTTGTCGTTACCGGTGTAGGATTCCATCGTTACCCCGGAGTTCTGATAACCATCGCTCTTCATGTCCTTTCGCTCGGTGTAGAATGTGTAGCCGTTGATATCGTACGCCTCATACGTCATCAGGTTGTGCTCGGCGCCCTGTGACAAGGCGAATATGAGTTGTTCTTCCGCGGAAGAATCCTCATGTAAAGGGTACGACAAAAGCTTCTGCTTGAACCAACGCGTGAAACATGAGTTGTGCTCTTTGATTATATCTCCGTCCGTCCTCTGTTGGCCTCGGTCATTGTAGGTCTTCTCAATAAAGGTTTTGTGCTCTACCACCCAAGGATCGACCACGTCTATGTGTTGTAGCGCGACTAGGTTTGCTCTTTCAAATTCGGCGAGTCGACCCTCGAAGTCGACATGCATTTCGCGGCGACCCTCACGGTGACCCCATCCAGCGAGCCTGCCGAGGTGCCTGTTGACGGGCAGACCAACGGGGTTCTCGATGCCTAGATAATTCATGCAGTAGGAGATGCACTCTTCGGTCAGAAAGCCCCTGGCTATGCTTCCCTCTGGACATGACATGTTGCGAACATATCCTTTGATGACACCATTCATCCTTTCGAACGGCATCATGCTGTGCAGGAACATCGGCCCGAGTTGGATGATATCCTCCACGATATAGACCAGCAGATGCACCATAACGTCGAAGAATGCGGGCGGGAAGTACATCTCAAGCTCGCATAGTATCACCACGATCTCTTCCTGTAGCCTTCTGAGTTGCCTCACGCCAACCGACTTCCGAGAGATGACGTCGAAAAAGTTGCATAGGCCAAATAGCGTTTCACGGACGTGCGCGTCCATGATCCCATGGATTGCAACTGGAAGTATCTGCGTCATCAGCACGTGACAGTCGTGAGACTTCATCCCGCTGAACTTCTGCTTTGCTGAGTCTAGGTATTTGCTTATCTTCCCCGCGTAACCGTAAGGAAGTTTTACTCCTACGAGGCAGGTGAAAAACTGATCGATCTCCTCCTGACTTAGAGTGAAGCACGCGGGAGGGAAGTCATTTCCGGTCTTCTTGGCCTTTTTGCCTTTGCGACGACTTTCCGTGTCCTGCTTCGCCTCATCATCATCATCATTAGCGTGAAGCTCCTCCCTGATGCCCATTGATTTCAAGTCCGCCCTTGCTTTCGGCCCATCTTTGGTCCTCTCTGGCATGTTGAGCAGGGTACCAACCAGACTCTCGCACACGTTCTTCGTGATATGCATGACATCAAGGCTGTGAGGCACACGGTGGATCTTCCAGTACGACAAGTCCCAGAAAACAGACCTCATTTTCCATACCTTCAACAGCGACTCTTGCGCCTTTCACTTCTTTCCCGGCTCTGGCGCCTTTTGCTTCTTTCCCGGCAGTGGGCAATCTTTCCAATTTTTCAACAGCTCGTCTATTTCCTCGCCGCTCCTCGTACGCGGCGTCTTCGGGTTTCGGTTTCACCATCGAACAGATCCTTGCATTTCCTCAACGAGTCATCGTCGCGAAGCCACCTTCGATGTCCCATGAACACGGTTTTTGAAGACCCGGGATCTCTATCTAGCTGGCGATACGTTGTGTCATCCATGCACCTGACGCATCCAGAAAATCCGTGGACCACCTGCCCCGCGACATATCCGTAACCGAGATAGTCGTGCACCGTCGTGAGCAGTGCGACTCTCATAGGGAAATATTCTTTCTCTTTGGCGTCCCACGTATTGGCTGGCGTTTTCCACAGCGTGTCTAGCTCCTCTTTCAGCAGTCCCAGATATGGATTGATGTCGTTCCCTGGTTGTTTCGGCCCTTCAATTAGCATACTCATGTGAATGTACTTCCTCTTCATGCACAACCAGGGGGGAAGGTTGTACATCCACACAAACACAGGCCAGGTGCTATGTGTGCTTCTCTGGCTGCCAAACGGATTGACTCCATCGGTGCTCGCGCCCAGCACGATGTTCCTTGGATCGTTCCCAAATTCTGGGTGTTCGAAGTTCAACGCTTGCCACTGGCTCCCATCCTTAGGGTGACTCAGCATCTTGTCTTTTTATTTATCTCCGGATCATTTGCGTCATCTTCTCGCTTCTTCTCCTCCCTATCTGCGTGCCAACGCAAGAGCTTTGCTACCTTAGGGTCCGCAAAATACCGCTGCAGACGAGGAGTGATCGGAAAGTCCCACACCACTTTTTGAGGAGCTTTCTTCCTCTTCTTGTATCGAGTGACGCCGCACACCGGACATATGGTAGACTCCGCGTGCTCGTTCTGATAAATGATGCAATTGTTCATGCACACATGGTATTTCACGTGCGGTAAATCCAGAGGACACACGATTTTCTTCGCCTCCTCGAAACTGGTCGGGCACTTGTTCCCCTTGGGAAGACGTTCGTGCCAGAATGACATGTTCTCGTCGAAGCATGCGTCAGTCATTTTGTGTTTTACCTTCATCTCCAGATCCATGAGCGTTACTTTCAGGCGTGTATCCTCGGGCCTGCATCCTTCATACAATGGAGTAACCACGTCTATCTCCAGTTGATCCAGCTTGGCTTTCTCTCGGGCGACAGCTCTTGCGTTATCCGTCTGCTTGAGAAGCAGCTCTTGAATATGAGGGTCCTGCACCCAGCCCATCGATGGTCCATCGTTGTCTGCTCCGGCATCTTCATCTTCATGATCATGCCCTTCGTCTGCTCCGGCATCTTCCTCATCATCATGTCCGGCATCTTCTACATGATGACTGTGTACTGCATCTACTTCGTGATCATGTCCTGGAGATTCTTCGTCTTCTCGCCCGCCCTCGCCACGGTTGTCTTGCTGCCCTTCCTCATTTCTTGCCGGCCGGCCCCCATGGACGACTTCATAATCATCTTCATCACCTTTCCACCGATAGCCATCCATGAAACCACGCAAGAGCAGGTGGTCCCGCACCTGTACGGAATCCGGGTCCATAAGGCTCCTCAGCTTGCATCTTCGACACAGACATCTTATCTCCGTCTCGTTCTTTTGAAGCATCTCGGCCTTCGCGGAGCTCAAAAACCTATTCACGATGCCTTCGGTTATCGTGCGAACCATGGTCGCCTGCGGGGTAGAGCAAAACGATATTTTAGAACCAAGAAAAAATTTGGCATGACTCTTGCCTAAAAATAGGACCAAAAAGAATGCATAGTGCCGAAATTCTCGCCGAAACGGAAATGAATCAACATTCCGGCAAAATATTGGCAACTATCGCATTCCAAATACCGTTACCTGCAAACACAAACATATGCAACACCACAAACATACATAGATCTAGCTAGGCCATAAAAAGTGCATGTGCACGTTGTTGGAGGGAGAAAAAAGTAGATCTACAACATAAAGAAAGCTTTCCCCTTACTTACCTATCAAAAAAAGGTAATTTAACCACTTAATTTGGATGAATCTATGGTGCAAATGAGGTGAGGAGGAGGAGGCAGCTGAGACAAGCTTGGAGGAGGAGGTGGAGAGAATGAAGTGGGGAAAGTGAGTGTGTAGGTGGCTGTCCAAAATATCTAGCTGGTCCCAGGTTACTAATGGCGCACCAGCTGGCGGTGCGCCATTAGTAGTTTTGCAAAAAAAGATAGTAGTGGCGCACGGGGTGACTGGTACGCCATTAGTATTTTTGGAAAAAAAATTGTTAGTAGTGGCGCACCATGGTTGTGGTGCGCCATTAGTGTCTATCACACTAATGGCGCACCAGCACACGGTGCGCCATTAGTATTTTTGGAAAAAAGAAAAAAAATTGTTAGTAGTGGCGCACCATGGTTGTGGTGCGCCATTAGTGTCTATCACACTAATGGCGCACCAGCACACGGTGCACCACTGCTATATAGTAGTGGTGCACCGCATGTCTGGTGCGCCATTAGTGTCCATATTATCTATAGCCCTTTTCCTAGTAGTGATTACCAGGTACTTTCGTTTCTTGGTAATGATTGTAATGTTCATGAGAATATGATGCTGCCTAAATTGGATACATTTGTCTTGCTTACAAATGAAGGGCCTAGCTTGGAGAAGAAGGATGATCATTGGAGCAAGATCAAGCATGGAGATGATGGCATGCGCAAGGGGAACAAGAACGGAGTTACAAGTGATGATTTCAGGACTTTGAAGCCACCATAATGAGTGCGTGAAGCCTTGGACGAAATATACAAGATGCCACTTCATAAATTTCGTCCAGAGGCTATTATAGGTGCCGCGTCACCTTATTATTGGGCCAGGTCCATGTAACTTCGAAATACTTGAGTATAGGCTGTTTTTAGAGTCCGTATGTGTGGGGAACAAGAGTTAGGGTTGGTTTCGGACCCCTCCTCCAAGGGCCACGAAATTCCCCCCCTCTTCCTCCATATATACAGCCCTTAGGGCGTCGTTTAGACTTGGGTTTTGTTTAGATTAAAGTTCGCCATGGCTGCAACTTCGCGTTCTTCGTTTGTGTTCAACGACCAGACAAAGGCGTCACAGAACCCCACCTTGATCAATAAAGCTTTCCTCTTATATTCGCAATATCCAGATTGCAATCTTAGTTTCTTGCTTGTTCTTCGTTTGCCTACAGGAAACAGACCTTCGTGGTCAGGTTGATCGTGCTCCGGCATGGTCAATAACCTCTCAGAGTTGGTTTAGCGATTGCTAAGGCGCGACGTCCTCGCACGTTCGTAGTCGGATCGTCAAAGTTGACTTCCTCCAAAACTATAGCCACAATCTCATCGAAAGACGGGACACCTTTGCCTCTATCATAGAGTAGGGAATCTAGGGTTACAAGGTCGGCATGGAGGCGACGGAAGAGGTCTTGGAGTGTATGGAAAGTCTTTGGTAGATGTAGTCTTGATCTTGCGCTCGAGCATGCGGCCCCCGAAGTCCATCTCACCAGGAATGATGACCCTTCAGCCTAGCCTGAAGTGTGCAGACAAGCTAGGTTGGTACCCCCTAGCCCATGACACTGTCACCCGACCTTCTGTTGATCTAAGAACGGTTAATATGTTGACCTTGATATGTTGTCAGCCCAGGCAATGAATTTGAACTAATTTATGATTATATACCCTAGAGGTAGCACACTCAATTGATCTCACTCCATTATGTATGAACATAACATATGCAATCTGGCTTGCGAATAACACATGGTTCATTCATGAAAGCCGTGTGCCGACCAAAACCGATGCCCCCCTACTACGCGCGTGATGTGAGTTGAGCGTTCTGATTGGCTAGACCCAGACCCCACGGATCATACATGTGCACCATTGGGTGCTCCCAGATCGAAGGACAATCCTCATCCCTTTCATCAGCACATGCAGTTGCGGTTGGGATTTGATTTATATGCACAAAATGCATGGTAAATGCAAATTAAATATAGCAAACGAGATCTGAAATGCGCCAGAAAATCAAACCTGTGGTATAATGGTCATTGCGTACTGTGGAAATTTTTATGAGTCGAAACGATGAAGTCACTGGCCACTGGAGTTTGAATTGCCACTTCTCCTTTTAGAAACTATGATCCTTCTTGTGAGATTCTCTGGTTTCCAAGGAGCGGTCATCAAAACTTGTGCCAAACTTTACCATTTTTTTCCACGGGTCGTGAGAGCATGCCATGGTGACACATCTATTTTCGTGATTTTCGGACTCCATCTGCATTTTCTGCAATTAAAATACCAACAAGGTCTACGCCGGTGACCGCACCTCGCAGCCGAAATGTTTGAAAATTCTCCCCGCTTCTCGGACAATGAATGAAAACTCGCAAAGCAACATACAAATGATTTGTACACCTTCTTGCTAAGACCCACATGTAGTTGTAGTAGGGCTTTGATTTTATCTGCACTAAATGAATGGTAAATGCAAAAAAATGGCTTAAATATAGCAAACAAGATCTGAAATGGGCCAGAAAATCAAACATATGGTATATTGGTGATTGCTTACCATGGAAAAAAAATCGAGGCGAAACGATGAAGTAACCGACGATTGGAGTCCGAATTGTTGTGTCTCCTTTTGGAAACTATGATCCTTCTTGTGAGATGCTCCAGTTTCCAAGGAGCGATCATAAAAACTTGTGCCAAACTTTATGAAAAAAATTCCATGGGGTCGTGAGAGAACACCATGGTGACACTGATACGTCTCCAACGTATCTACAATTTTTGATTGTTCCATGCTATTATATTATCTGTTTTGGATGTTTAATGGGATTTACTATACCTTTTTATATTATTTTTGGGACTAACCTATTAACCGAAGGCCCAGTGCAATTTGTTGTTTTTTTGCCTATTTCGGTGTTTCGCAGAAAAGGAATATCAAACGGAATCCAAACGGAACGAAACCTTCACGAGGATCTTTTTTGGAACAAACGCAATCCAGGAGACTTGGAATGGACGTCAAGGAAGCAACGAGGCGGCCACGAGGAAGGAGGGCAGGCCCCAGGGGGGTAGGCACGCCCCCACCCTCGTGGGCCCCTCGTAGCTCCACCGACCTACTTCTTTCGCCTATATATACTCTTATACCCTGTAAACATCCAGGGGAGCCACGAAACCACTTTTCCACCGCCGCAACCTTCTGTACCCATGAGATCCCATCTTGGGGCCTTTTTCGGCAATCTTCCGGAGGGGGATTCGATCACGAAGGGCTTCTACATCAACACCATAGCCTCTCCGATGATGTGTGAGTAGTTTACCACAGACCTTCGGGTCCATAGTTATTAACTAGATGGCTTCTTCTCTCTCTTTGGATCTCAATACAAAGTTCTCCTCGATCTTCTTAGAGATCTATTCGAGGTAATACTTTTTGCGGTGTGTTTGACGAGATCCGATGAATTGTGGGTTTATGAACTTGATTATCTATGAATATTATTTGATTCTTCTCTGAATTCTTATATGCATGATTTGATATCTTTGCAAGTCTCTTCGAATTATCGGTTTAGTTTGGCCTACTAGATTGATCGTTCTTGCAATGGGAGAAGTGCTTAGCTTTGGGTTCAATCTTGCGGTGCTCGATCCCAGTGACAGAAAGGGAAACGACACGTATTGTATTGTTCCATCGAGGATAAAAAGATGGGGTTTATATCATATTGCGTGAGTTTATCCCTCTACATCATGTCATCTTTCCCAATGCGTTACTCCGTTCTTATGAACTTAATACTCTAGATGCATGCTGGATAACGGTCGATGTGTGGAGTAATAGTAGTAGATGCAGAATCGTTTCGGTCTACTTGACACGGACGTGATGCCTATATTCATGATCATTGCCTTAGATATCATCATAACTATGCGCTTTTCTATCAATTGCTCGGCAGTAATTTGTTCACCCACCGTAATGCATGCTATCTTGAGAGAAGCCACTAGCGAAACCTATGGCCCCCGAGTCTACTTTACATCATATAAGTTTCCAATCTACAATTCTAGTTTATTATTTATATTGCAATCTTTATTTTCCAATCTATACAACCAAAAATACCAAAAATATTTATCTTATTATCTTTATCAGATCTCACTTTTGCAAGTGGCCGTGAAGGGATTGTCAACCCCTTTATTGCATTGGTTGCAAGGTTCTTGATTGTTTGTGCAGGTACTAGGCGATTTGCGTGTAGTCTCCTACTAGATTGATACCTTGGTTCTCAAAAACTTAGGGAAATACTTACACTACTTTGCTGCATCACCCTTTCCTCTTCAAGGGAAAACCAACGCATGCTCAAGAGGTAGCAAGAAGGATTTCTGGCGCCGTTGCCCGGGAGATCTACGCACAAGTCAAGACATACCAAGGACCCATCACAAACTCTTATCCCTCGCATTACATTATTTGCCATTTGCCTCTCGTTTTCCTCTCCCCCACTTCACCTTTGCCGTTTTATTCGCCCTTCTTCGTTCGCTTCCTTCTACTTGCTTCTTGTTTGCTTGTGTGTTGGATTGATGTTTGTCATGATGGCTCAAGATAATACTAAATTGTGTGACTTTTCCAATACCAACAATAATGATTTTATTAGCACTCCGATTGCTCCTATTACCGATGCTGAATCTTGTGAAATTAATGTTGCTCTGTTGAATCTTGTCATGAAAGATCAATTTTCTGGCCTTCCTAGTGAAGATGCCGCTACCCATCTAAACAACTTCGTTGATTTGTGTGATATGCAAAAGAAGAAAGATGTGGATAATGATACTGTTAAATTGAAGCTATTTCTGTTTTCGCTTAGAGATTGTGCTAAAACTTGGTTCTCTTCTTTGCCTAAAAATAGTATTGATTCGTGGGATAAGTGCAAAGATGCCTTTATCTCTAAGTATTTTTCTCCCGCTAAGATCATCTCTCTTAGAAACAATATTATGAATTTTAAGCAACTTGATCATGAGCATGTTGCACAAGCTTGGGAGAGGATGAAATTAATGATACGTAATTGCCCTACACCTGGTTTGAATTTATGGATGATTATAAAAAAAATTTATGCTGGATTGAATTTTGCTTCTAGAAATCTTTTAGATTCGGCCGCGGGAGGCACTTTTATGGAAATCACTTTAGGAGAATCTACAAAACTCCTAGATAATATTATGGTTAAATATTCTCAATGGCACACCGAAAGATCTACTTGTAAAAAAGTTCATGTGATAGAAGAGATTAATGTTTTGAGTGGAAAGATGGATGAACTTATGATTTTTTTGCTAATAAGAGTGTTTCTTCTGATCCTAATGATATGCCTTTGTCCACTTTGATTGAGAATAATAATGAATCTATGGATGTGAATTTTGTTGGTAGGAACAATTTTGGTAACAACGCATATAGAGGAAACTTAAATTCTAGGCCGTTCCCTAGTAATTCCTCTAATAATTATGGTAATTCCTACAACAACTCTTATGGAAATTTTAATAAGATGCCCTCTGATTTTGAGAGTAGTGTTAAAGAATTTATGATTTCGCAAAAGAATTTCAATGCTTTGCTTGAAGAAAAATTGCCTAAGATTGATGAGTTGGCTAGGAACGTGGATAGAATTTCTCTTGATGTTGATTCTTTGAAACTTAGATCTATTCCACCTAAGCATGATATCAATGAGTCTCTCAAAGCCATGAGAATTTCCATTGATGAGTGCAAAGAAAGAACCGCTAGGATGCGTGCTAAAAAAGATTGCTTTGTGAAAGCGTGTTCTTCTAATTTTCAAGATAATAATGATGAAGATCTAAAAGTGATTGATGTGTCTCCTATTAAATCTTTGTTTTCCAATATGAATCTTGATAACGATGGGACTAGAGATGAGTCGACTTTAGTTAAAAGGCGTCCCAATGATTTGGAGTTTTTAGATCTTGATGCAAAAATTGGCAAAAGTGGGATTGAAGAGGTCAAAACTTTACATAGCAATGAACCCACTATTTTGGATTTCAAGGAATTTAATTATGGTAATTGTTCTTTGATAGATTGTATTTCCTCGTTGCAAGCCGTGTTAAATCCTCCTCATGCTTATAGTCAAAATAAAGCTTTTACCAAACATATCGTTGATGCTTTAATGCAATCCTATGAAGAAAAGCTTGAATTGGAAGTTTCTATCCCTAGAAAACTCTATGATGAGTGGGAACCTACTATTAAAACAAAGATCAAAAAGCAGGAATGTTATGCTTTATGTGATTTGGGTGCTAGTGTTTCCACGATTCCAAAAACTTTGTGTGATGTGTCAGGTTTCCGTGAATTTGATGATTGTTCTTTAAATTTGCATCTCGTGGATTCCACCATTAAGAAACCTATGGGAAGGATTAATGGCGTTCTTATTGTTGCAAATAGGAATTATGTGCCTGTAGATTTCATTGTTCTTGATATAGATTGCAATGCTACATGTCCTATTATTCTTGGTAGACCTTTCCTTAGAACGATTGGTGCAATTATTGATATGAAAGAAGAAAAAAATTAGATTCCAATTTTCATTAAAGAAAGGCATGGAACAGTTTCCTAGGAAAAAATTAAATTACCTTATGAATCTATTATGAGAGCCACTTATGGATTGCATACCAAAGATGACAATACCTAGATCTATTCTTGTTTTTTATGCCTAGCTAGGGGCGTTAAACGATAGCGCTTGTTGGGAAGCAACCCAATTTTATTTTTGTTCCTTGCTTTTTGTTTCTGTTTAGTAATAAATTATACATCTAGCCTCTGTTTCGATGTGGTTTTATGTTTTAATTATTTTTTGTGCCAAGTAGGACCAATAGGATCTTCTTGGGTGATAGTTGTTTGATCTTGCTGGAAAAGACAGAAACTTTTCGTTCACGAAAATAATTGCTACAATTCACCAGAACATGATAAAATACCAATAATTTTTTCAGTAGATCAGTATACAAATTATCCAGGTTTTTTTAGTTTTTCAGAATTTTTCGAGTTCTAGAAGTATTCTAACAAATCAGATTGCTACAGACTGTTCTGTTTTTGACAGATTCTGTTTTCGTGTGTTGTTTGCTTATTTTGATGAATCTATGGCTAGTATCGGGGCGTATGAACCATAGAGAAGTTGGAATACAGTAGGTTTAATACCAATATAAATAAAGAATGAGTTAATTACAGTACCTTAAGGTGGTGGTTTGTTTTCTTATACTAAAGGAGCTCATGAGATTTTCTGTTGAGTTTTGTGTTGAGAAGTTTTCAAGTTTTTGGGTAAAGATTCGATGGATTATGGAATAAGGAATGGCAAGAGCCTAAGCTTGGGGATGCCCAAGGCGCACCAAGGTAAAATTCAAGGACAACCAAAAGCCTAAGCTTGGGGATTCCCCGGAAGGCATCCCCTCTTTCGTCTTCGTCTATCGGTAACTTTACTTGAGGCTATATTTTTATTCACCACATGATATGTGTTTTGCTTGGAGCGTCTTGTATGATTTGAGTCTTTGATTTTTAGTTTACCACATTCATCCTTGCTTTACACACCTTTTGGGAGAGAGACACATGAATCTGATTTTATTAGAATACTCTATGTGCTTCACTTATATCTTTTGAGCTAGATAATTTTGCTCTAGTGCTTCACTTATATCTTTTAGAGCACGGTGGTGGTTTTATTTTATAGAAATAATTGATCTCTCATGCTTCACTTATATTATTTTGAGAGTCTTTTAGAACAACATGGTAATTTGCTTTGACTATAAAATTAGTCCTAATATGATAGGCATCCAAGATGGTATAATAAAAAACTTTCGTATAGAGTGCATTAAATACTATGATAAAATTGATACTTGATAGTTGTTTCCTATTGGATTGATGCCTTGGTTCTCAAAAACTGAGGGAAATACTTACGCTACTTTACTGCATCACCCTTTCCTCTTCAAGGGAAAACCAACGCAGTGCTCAAGAGATAGCAGCCATCACAAATCTGCTATGAATTCTATTTTGCGACTGAGACACCGCTGTGTTCTGCTCTCCTGCTGCCCGGAGTAAAGCTCGGATCTGCATCAAACCCCTACCAGCCTCCGACTGGGAAGGCTGAATTAACTCTGCTATACGGGCCGCAGCTGTGAGATTCTGAACCGGAGTGCGGTATACCTAAGGTTGAGGCGGGAAAAGTTGTCGCTGCCGTCGACTGGACTCAGGGATCCGCTGTCGAGCACGCTCGTCGAGTGCATGCTGAAGGTTCTCCAGTCGAGTGCGCTCATCCTAGTTGGCCAAGCGCGCCTCCTCCAAGGCCCAAGCCTCGGAGGTCTCCCCAATGATGGGCGTGTGGAGTGCCTCCATGTTGCGGCGGTGAAGCTCCTCCCTTTGCTATGAAGAAAGTGTTTCGGGGTGGTACTCTTCGTGAACGCGTGACGGATCGCCGCCACCGTCGCGACGGAAACTAGGCGGGCTATGCGGCGCGTCGACCATCAAGACTTCTGCCAAAGGATCGCTGCTGTCGCACTCGGATGCGGTCTCGACGGAGCCAGTCGACAGATCGAACAGGCCGTAGAGTGATTCGTCGGGCTCGATTGCTGCGACTTGGGGGGTGGTCGACTGGCGTGCCACCGCATGTTTTACCCACCGCTGAAGCCGCGAGCGACCAGATCGCTTACGGTGGCGAACAACGGGGAGTGAAGAAACTACGGGAGCCGACCGATATTGGGTCGACGGCTGCCGGAGAAGGATGCCACGAACGCACGCGCGAAAGTGCGTCGCCCCGCGGACGGGGAGTGTCTCGACGTCGAGGGGAGTCTCCTGGAGCCAAGCGGAGTCATCGGTGACGAAGACGAGTGCGCCAAGACGGATCTCACGGCCCTCAGCCAATCCACCGCCGGAAACCATGATGATGGGAATCGAAAAAATCGCAACCTCACCAAAAAGTCGCTAATACACATGCCCCACGGTGAGCGCCAACTGTCGTGGTTCTAAGACTGACAGTAGAATGGGGGGTAGGTATGAGGAGGCAAGATCCTAGCTATGGTCAAGTTGTACACACAAGATTTACGAGTTCAGGCCCTTCTCAGAGGAAGTAACAGCCCTACGTCTCAGTGCTCGGGAGCTCGGTCGATTGGATTGTGCGTGAAGTTATAGGGGGTCGAACCCTTGTCCCTGAGGAGGGGGGTGGCTTATATAGAGTTTGCCAGACCCCTCCGGCCCTCAGTTACACAGGGTTTAAGGTACATAAAGATAGGGCGTTACTGGTAACGCCAGCAATAAAGATACATGAATGACCATTAAGTCTACAGAGTAAACGCCCGACCATTGCTGTACAGTGTGACTTTAGATCTTCTAGTCGCCGAGTGACTATTGCTATGGTCGAGTGAAACTGAATCTTCCGAGTGGAATGCTTCTGGTCGAGTGGATGATGTTATCCCTTGAATGCTTCTGACTTTGGGGTAATGTCCTTGGGGAGGGTGTCTAGGTCAGGCCTATGACCCTACCCTAGGTACATGTCGCCATCAGCATCCAAACCCCGTGATACGATACGCTCTGCAACACATAAGCCTCCTTATATCTTCCTCAAAACAGCCACCATACCTACCTATTATGGCATTTCCATAGCCATTCCGAGATATATTGCCATGCAACTTTCCACCATTTCGTTTATTAAGACACGCCCCATCATTGTCATATTGCTTTGCATGATCAAGTAGTTGACATCGTATTTGTGGCAAAGCCACCCTCATAATTCTTTCATACATGTCGCTCTTGATTCATTGCATATCCCGGTACACCGCCGGAGGCATTCACATAGAGTCATATTTTGTTCTAGTATCGAGTTGTAATATTGAGTTATGAGTAAACAAAAGTGTGATGATCATCATTATTAGAGCATTGTCCCATGTGAGGAAAGGATGATGGAGACTATGATTCCCCCACAAGTCGGGATGAGACTCCGGACGAAAAAAGAAGAGGCCAAAGAAGCCCAAACAAAAAAAATGAGAGAAAAAGAGAGAAGGGACAATGTTACTATCCTTTTTCCACACCATTGCTTCAAAATAGCACCATGATCTTCATGATAGAGAGTTTCTTATTTTGCCACTTTCATATACTAGTGGGAATTTTTCATTATAGAACTTGGCTTGTATATTCCAATGATGGGCTTCCTCAAAATGCCCTAGGTCTTCGTGACCAAGCAAGTTGGATGCACACCCACTTAGTTTCTTTTGATGAGCTTTCATATATTTATAGCTCTAGTGCATCCGTTGCATGGCAATCCCTACTCCTCGCATTGACATCAATTGATGGGCATCTCCATAGCCCGTTGATTAGCCACGTCAATGTGAGACTTTCTCCTTTTTTGTCTTCTCACATAACCCCCATCATCATATGCTATTCCACCCATAGTGCTATGTCCATGGCTTGCGCTCATGTATTGCGTAAGGGTTGAAAAGACTGAAGCGCGTTAAAAAGTATGAACCAATTGCTCGGCTTGTCATCGGGGTTGTGCATGATGGGAGCATTTTATGTGGCGAAAATGAAGCATGGCCAAACTATATGATTGTCAGTGTACAAAAGTAGGGGCTCTCCTTTTGACCCCTTTACTTGTGCACGGGCAGTCAGAGCCACGCGCCGCGGCCACACCTAGCAGGGCAGAAGAGGGAAGCCGGAGATAAGCCGAAGCGCAAGACAACCAAGGCCACGCCAAGACCAGAAACACAGGAGAGCAAAAGGGCGAGGTGGACTCCCCCGACAAGACCCTTGCCGGGGCGGCCTCCGCGGCCCCGGCAAGAGCCTTGCCGGGGCAACTTGCCCGATGCCAGCAGAGCAGGCCACCCTTGAGCCCGTGCGTTCCAACGCCAGCCAACCAACTACATTGGAACTAGGGCTCGGGAGGCACCTCTGTGGTGGCATGCAGATCTTTGTCAAGATCATAAACATGTGAGATCAGATGAGGACCAGGAGACGGTGACCCTCGGCGGGATCCCATCCGAGGGAATCCAGAAGACCCCCGGCAAGAGCCTTGCCGGGAACGACTGCAACGCCACGGCAAGACCCATGCCGAGCCCCCGGCAAGACCCTTGCCGAGGGCATCAGCGGGGCCACTGCCAGGCCCACACCAGCCAAGACTCCACCGACCGTCCCCAAGCAGCTGCTAGCTCAACCAGCTGGGCAGGCACCTGCGTGGCGACGGGCGGCCTCTACACTAACTCAACAAGCACCTGCGTGGTGGCATGCAGATCTTCGTGAAGGCCCTGCCACCGCGCCACCTCAGCTGCCTGCCTGCCTACATGGCGCCGTACACATCGCTAGCCTGGGCGTGTGTCAAAGCGAAGCGGGGCGGCGACGGACGGGACGGGCCTCGTTCCCGTCCCCAATAAAGCTAAGGGACACCTAAACGATGCACTAAATGCATCTTATCCTGTAATACGGGTGATAAGCTCGCGCGCTGTACACCTTTCCACCTCCTGTGTGCCACTGTGGCGACCCCTTTTGCCTATAAAAGGAGGCCTGAGGCGACCAGGGGAGGGATTCGGCTCTTTTGGGCAAGTTACACCCCGTAGCTAGCTCAAGAACACAAGAACACTTAATATATCCACCAAAGCAGGACTAGGGTATTACGCATCCTCGCGGCCCGAACCTGGGTAAACGATCCGTGTGCTTCCTGTTAGACCTGCTCTTCTCACAACCCCACGCCCGCCAACCATAGAAGGGATTCCAGTGATCACATAGGTGTCGTTTCACCGACATCTTTGGCGCGCCAGGTAGGGGGCGCAGTCGTGAGAATCTGATCTAGCAGTTAGCCTAGCGGTTCTTCATCGCCATGGCTCCCAAGAAGAAGACGATCACGGCGATCGGCTCGTCGGGAGCCGAACGGCCCGTGCCAATGCGGATGAGCAGCGGGCCGGTCGCGGACAGAACCCGAGCCACGGCCCGCGAGCACCAGCATCGCTCTGGTAGTGAGAGCCTGGCGAGCGCCGTCGTTCGTGCGCCAGACGACGGGCCGCGCATCGCCAAATACAAAGACGGGGCTGGGCCCCCCGCAGGCGGCGTGGGGCCCTCCCGGGGTGTCGCTGTGCCCCCCTGCGGGCGGCGCAGTAGCCTCCAGGACGCCCACGCCGGCGCCCGCAGCGCGCTCCTCCCAGGGTGCACGCGACGAGCAGCGCCACCACACTGGAGACCCCGGACGCCGCCGTGGGAAGAGTCCTGTGCATCATCTGCGGGACGAAGGAGTCCAACATGCCCACCGAAGTGCTGGCGAAAATGGCACGCAGCCACTGGGCCGTGCTAGAGCTCCTTCTAACGTGGTTAGATGTTGAAGCGCGCCACGACCCACACATCTGTCGCCACCACCCACGCCAGCAGAAGCTTTGGCGCACGCGCAGCTGCTCCTCGACTTCCCTCCTGCTGCGGAGAAGCTCAACGAGTGGAGAGCCACCATCCGGAGCCTCGTCGCCATCGCCAATTAAGATGATCCGCGTCCGGCGGGGCCCTCGGGCCGGCGCTCTGTCGAGCCACCACATGTCAGCGGGGGGAGGACCGGGGGAGCTGCAGCCACAGTACACTCTCCTCCCCCGCGCCAGCTGCCGCCGGTGTCGATCCGTCGTGATGACGCATGTGATAACATTTCCATAGCGTTGTCCAACCCACGGACCCACCGCGACCAGCGCCAAGTTCTTCGAGAACGAGCCCACGAAGATGCTCGAACCACCATCGAGCGCCAGCGCGATACACGCCACCAGTCGGATAAGCGGGTGGGACCCGCTATGGACCACCCAACACCGGGGGGCTCCGGCGGCCTACCTTACGAGGTGGGTTGCCCAGCCTTTACCCGTGAGCTACTGCAGTTCCAGTGGCCATCCCACCGCACGTTCAAGCCCGACGTCGGCGAGATGTACAACGGCAAGACCCGTCCGTCAGAGTTCCTCAGCATCTACACCATCGCGATGCAAGCTGCCGGAGCTCGCGACGACAAGGTGCTTGCCAATTACTTCCCGTTGGCACTGAAGCCCAACGTCATGTCTTGGTTGATGCACTGGCCGGCGGATTCCATTTCTTCTTGGTTGGATCTGTGCCATGATTTCGTTGGTGCCTTCACCGGAGGCCACCAAGCTCATGGCCAGGCCAGTGATTTGCATATCATTCCCCAGAAGGAAGGAGAAACCCTGCGCAAGTACATCCAGAGGTTCAGCCGGGTGCAATACAACATCCCCGATGTTCATCCCGCCGCCGTGATTAGCACGTTCCATCAGAACATGCACAACCGCAAGATGCGCGAAGATCTAGCGATGAACAAGGTTAAGGATGTGGCCGAACTTTATGTTCTGGCCGATAGGTGCGCCCGGGCTGAAGAGGGAAGGAAGTACCCCGGCAAGGACGCTGGCGTGGAAACCGACTCTACTGATGAAGACACCGCCGGCCCGACGAAGAAGGGCCGATGTCGCAACAGGAAACGCAAGGACAAGACCGTGCTTGCCATCGAGGGATCCGACAGCACCGGCGCCGCTGATACGTCTCCAACGTATCTATAATTTTTGATTGTTCCATGCTATATTATATTCTGTTTTGGACATTAATGGGCTTTATTATACACTCTTATATTATTTTTGGGACTAACCTATTAACCGGAGGCCCAGCCCAGAATTGCTGTTTTTTTGCCTATTTCAGAGTTTCGCAGAAAAAGAATATCAAACGGAGTCCAAACGGAATGAAACCTTCGGGAACGTGATTTTCGGAACGAACGTGATCTAGAGGACTTGGACCCTACGTCAAGACATCAACCAGGAAGGCACGAGGTAGGGAGGCGCGCCTACCCCCAGGGCGCGCCCTCCACCCTCGTGGGCCCCACGTTGCTCCACCGACGTACTTCTTCCTCCTATATATACCTACGTACCCCCAAACTACCAGATACGGAGCCAAAAACCTAATTCCACCGCCGCAACCTTCTGTACCCGTGAGATCCCATCTTGGGGCCTTTTCCGGAGCTCCGCCGGAAGGGGCATCGATCACGGAGGGCTTCTACATCAACACCATAGCCTCTCCGATGATGTGTGAGTAGTTTACCTTAGACCTTCGGGTCCATAGTTATTAGCTAGATGTCTTCTTCTCTCTTTTTGGATCTCAATACAATGTTCTCCCCCTCTCTTGTGGAGATCTATTCGATGTAATTTTCTTTTGCCGTGTGTTTGTTGGGATCGATGAATTGTGGGTTTATGATCAAGTTTATCTATGAACAATATTTGAATCTTCTCTGAATTATTTTATGTATGATTGGTTATCTTTTCAAGTCTCTTCGAATTATCAGTTTGGTTTGGCCTACTAGATTGATCTTTCTTGCAATGGGAGAAGTGCTTAGCTTTGGGTTCAATCTTGTGGTGTCCTTTCCCAGTGTCAGTAGGGACAGATAGCGGTCGATGTGTGGAGTAATAGTAGTAGATGCAGGCAGGAGTCGGTCTACTTGTCTCGGACGTGATGCCTATATACATGATCATACCTAGATATTCTCATAACTATGCTCAATTCTGTCAATTGCTCAACAGTAATTTGTTCACCCACCGTAATACTTATGCTCATGAGAGAAGCCACTAGTGAAACCTATGGCCCCCGGGTCTATTTTCCATCATATTAATCTTCCAACAACAAGCTATTTCCATTGCCTTTTATTTTGCTTTTATTTTACTTTGCATATTTATCATAAAAATGCCAAAAATATTATCTTATAATATCTATCAGATCTCACTCTCGTAAGTGACCGTGAAGGGATTGAGAACCCCTTTATTGCGTTGGTTGCGAGGATTTATTTGTTTGTGTAGGTGCGAGGGACTTGTGCGTGGCCTCCTACTGGATTGATACCTTGGTTCTCAAAAACTGAGGGAAATACTTACGCTACTTTGTTGCATCACCCTTTCCTCTTCAAGGGAAAACCAACGCAGTGCTCAAGAGGTAGCAAGAAGGATTTCTGGCGCCGTCGCCGGGGATGCTTACGCAAGGTCAAGTCAAAGTTGGACTCCCGACAACGAGCCATTTCTGGCGCCGTTGCCGGGGAGTCTACGCAAAAGTCTACATACCAAGTACCCATCACAAACCCTTATCTCCCGCATTACATTATTTGCCATTTGCCTCTCGTTTTCCTCTCCCCCACTTCACCCTTGCCGTTTTATTCGCCCTCTCTTTTCCGTTCGCCTCTTTTTCGCTTGCGTCTTGTTTGCTCGTGTGTTGGATTGCTTGCTTGTCACGATGGCTCAAGATAATACCAAATTGTGTGACTTCACCAATACCAACAACAACGATTTCCTTAGCACTCCGATTGCTCCTCTTACCGACACTGAATCTTGTGAAATTAATGCTGCTTTGTTGAATCTTGTCATGAAAGATCAATTCGCCGGCCTTCCTAGTGAAGACGCCGATACCAATCTAAATAGCTTCGTTGATTTATGTGATATGCAAAAGAAGAAATATGTGGATAATGATATTGTTAAATTGAAGCTATTTCCTTTTTCGCTTAGAGATTGTGCTAAAGCTTGGTTTTCGTCTTTGCCTAAAAATAGTATTGATTCTTGCAATAAGTGCAAAGATTCTTTTATCTCTAAGTATTTTCCTCCCGCTAAAATAATCTCTCTTAGAAACGATATTATGAATTTTAAGCAACTTGATCATGGACATGTTGCACAAGCTTGGGAGAATATGAAATTAATGATACGTAATTGCCCTACTCATGGTTTGAATTTATGGATGATTATACAAAAAATTTATGCCGGATTGAATTTTGCTTCTAGAAATCATTTTGATAGAGAATAATAATGAATCTATGGATGTGAATTTTGTTGGTAGGAATAATTTTGGTAACAACACGTATAGAGGAAACTTTAATCCTAGGCCGTACCCTAGTAATTCCTCTAATAATTATGGTAATTCCTACAACAATTCTTATGGAAATTTTAATAACATACTTTCTGAATTTGGGACTAGTGTAAAAGAATTTATGAATTCGCAAAAGAATTTCAATGCTTTGCTTGAAGAAAAATTGCTTAAAGTTGATGAATTGGCTAGGAAAGTTGATATAATTTCTCTTGATGTTGATTCTTTGAAACTTTGATATATTCCTCCTAAGCATGATATCAATGAGTCTCTCAAAGCCATGAGAATTTCCATTGATGAGTGCAAAGAAAGAACCGCTAGGATGCGAGCTAAGAAAAATTGCTTCGTGAAAGCGTGTTCTTCTAATTTCTACGAAAATAAAGATGAAGATCTAAAAGTTATTGATGTGTCCCCTGTTAATTCTTTGTTTAGCAATATGAATCTTGATAATCATGGGACTAAAAATGATCTACCTTTACCTAGAAGGCGTTCCAAAAATTCTGAGTTTTTAGATCTTGATGCAAAAATTGGTAAAAGTGGGATTGAAGAGATCAAAACTCTAGATATTAATGAACCCACTATTTTGGATTTCAAGGAATTTAATTATGATAATATATCTTTGATAGATTGTATTTCCTTGTTGCAATTCGTGCTAAATTCTCCACATGCTTACACTCAACACAAAGCTTTTACTAAACATATCGTTGATGCTTTAATGCAATCTTATGAAGAAAAACTTGAGTTGGAAGTTTCTATCCCTAGAAAACTTTATGGTGAGTGGGAACCTACTCTTAAAATTAAAATTAAATATCATGAATGCTATGCTTTGTGTGATTTGGGTGGTAGTGTTTCCATGATTCCAAAGACTTTGTGTGATTTGTTAGGTTTCCGTGATTTTGATGATTGCTCTCTAAACTTGCACCTTGCGGATTCCACTATTAAGAAACCTAAGAGAAGAATTAATGATGTTCTTATTATTGCAAATAGGAATTATGTGCCCATAGATTTTATTGTCCTTGATATAGATTGCAATCCTTCATGTCCTATTATTCTTGGTAGACCTTTCCTTAGACGATTGGTGCAATTATTGATATGAAGGAAGGAAAGGCATGGAACACTTAAATAAAATAAAATTACCTTATGAATCTATTATGAGAGCCACTTATGGATTGCCTACCAAAGATGGCAATACCTAAATCTATCCTTGCTTTTATGCCTAGCTACGGGCGTTAAACGATAGCGCTTGTTGGGAGGCAACCCAATTTTTTTTATTTTTTTTGCTTTTTGCTTCTGTTTAGGAATAAATCTTTGATCTAGCCTCTGGTTAGATGTGTTTTTATGTTTTAATTAGTATTTGTGCCAAGTTAAACCTATAGGATCTTCTTGGATGATAGTTATTTGATCTTGCAGAAAATTCCAGAAACTTTCTGTTCACGAAAATAATTGTTAAAAATCATCAGAACGTTATAAAATATTAATTCCAATTGCTGCTGATCAATAAAAAAATTTAGGTCTTCCTATTTTGGCTGTATTTTTGGAGTTCGATAAGTTTGCGTTAGTTACAGATTACTACAGACTGTTATGTTTTTACAGATTCTGTTTTTTGTGTGTTGTTTGCTTATTTTGATGAATCTATGGCTAATAAAATAATTTATAAACCATAGAGAAGTTGGAATACAGTAGGTTTAACACCAATATAAATAAATAATGAGTTCATTACAGTACCTTGAAGTGGTGTTTTGTTTTCTTTCGCTAACGGAGCTCACGAGATTTTCTGTTAAGTTTTGTGTTGTGAAGTTTTCAAGTTTTGGGTAAAAGATTTGATGGATTAGGGAACAAGGAGTGGCAAGAGTCTAAGCTTGGGGATGCCCATGGCACCCCCATATAATCTAAGGACACCAAAAAGCCAAATCTTGGGGATGCCCCGGAAGGCATCCCCTCTTTCGTCTACTTCCATCGGTAACTTACTTGGAGCTATATCTTTATTCACCACATGATATGTGTTTTGCTTGGAGCGTCTTGTATTATTTGAGTCTTTGCTTTTTAGTTTACCACAATCATATTTGCTGTACACACCTTTTGATGAGAGACACACATGATTCGGAATTGATTAGAATACTCTATGTGCTTCACTTATATCTTTTGAGCTATATAGTTTTTGCTCTAGTGCTTCACTTATATCTTTTAGAGCAAGGTGGTGGATTTGTTTTATAGAAACTATTGTTCTCTCATGCTTCACTTATATTATTTTGAGAGTCTTAAACATCATGGTAATTTGCTTAATCCTAATATGCTAGGTATTCAAGACTAGTAAAAACTTTCTTATGAGTGTGTTGAATACTAAGAGAAGTTTGATGCTTGATGATTGTTTTGAGATATGGAGGTAGTGATATTAAAGTTGTGCTAGTTGAGTAGTTGTGAATTTTAGAAATACTTGTGTTGAAGTTTGCAAGTCCCGTAGCATGCACGTATGGTAAACGTTATGTAACAAATTTGAAACATGAGGTGTTCTTTGATTGTCCTCCTTATGAGTGGCGGTCGGGGATGAGCGATGGTCTTTTCCTACCAATCTACCCCCCTAGGAGCATGCGCGTAGTGCTTGGTTTTTGATGACTTTTAGATTTTTGCAATAAGTATGTGAGTTCTTTATGACTAATGTTGAGTCCATGGATTATACGCACTCTTACCCTTCCATCATTGCTAGCCTCTTCGGTACCATGCATTGCCCATTCTCACATTGGGAGTTGGTGCAAACTTCACCGGTGCATCCAAACCCCGTGATATGATACGCTCTTTCACACATAAACCTCCTTATATCTTCCTCAAAACAGCCACCATACCTACCTATTATGGCATTTCCATAGCCATTCCGAGATATATTGCCATGCAACTTTCCACCGTTCCGTTGATCATGACACGTTCATCATTGTCATATTGCTTTGCAAGATCATGTAGTTGACATAGTATTTGTGGCAAAGCCACCATTCATAATTCTTTCATACATGTCACTCTTGATTCATTGCATATCCCGGTACACCGCCGGAGGCATTCATATAGAGTCATACTTTGTTCTATTATCGAGTTGTAATCATTGAGTTGTAAATAGATAGAAGTGTGATGATCATCATTTTTAGAGCATTGTCCCAAGTGAGGAAAAAAATAAAAAAAATGAGAGAAAAAGAGAGAAGGGACAATGTTACTATCCTTTACCACACTTGTGCCTCAAAGTAGCACCATAATCTTCATGATAGAGAGTCTCTTGTTTTGTCACTTTCATATACTAGTGGGAAATTTTCATTATAGAGCTTGGCTTGTATATTCCAACAATGGGCTTCCTCAAATGCCCTAGGTCTTCGTGAGCAAGTAAGTTGGATGCACACCCACTTAGTTTCTTTTGAGCTTTCATACATTTATAGCTCTAGTGCATCCGTTGCATGGCAATCCCTACTCCTTGCATTAACATCAATCGATGGGCATCTCCATAGCTCATTGATTAGCCGCGTTGATGTGAGACTTTCTCCTTTTTTGTCTTCTCCACATAACCCCCATCATTATATTCTATTCCACCCATAGTGCTATATCCATGGCTCACGCTCATGTATTGCGTGAAGGTTGAAAAAGTTTGAGATTACTAAAGTATGAAACAATTGATTGGCTTGTCATCGGGGTTGTGCATGATGAGAGCATTCTCGTGTGACGAAAATGGAGCATGACCAAACTATACAATTTTGTAGGGATGAACTTTCTTTGGCCATGTTTTTCTGAGAGGATATAATTGCTTAGTTAGTATGCTTGAAGTATTATTACTTTTATGTCAATATGAACTTTTATCTTGAATCTTTCGGATCTGAATATTCATACCACAATTAAGAAGAATTACATTGAAATTATGCCAAGTAGCATTCCACATCAAAAATTCTATTTTCCATCATATTAATCTTCCAACAACAAGCTATTTCCATTGCCTTTTATTTTGCTTTTATTTTACTTTGCATCTTTATCATAAAAATACCAAAAATATTATCTTATCATATCTATCAGATCTCACTCTCGTAAGTGACCGTGAAGGGATTGACAACCCCTTTATTGCGTTGGTTGCGAGGATTTATTTGTTTGTGTAGGTGCGAGGGACTTGTGCGTGACCTCCTACTGGATTGATACCTTGGTTCTCAAAAACTAAGGGAAATACTTACGCTACTTTGCTGCATCACCCTTTCCTCTCCAAGGGAAAACCAACGCAGTGCTCAAGAGGTAGCAGCCGCCAAGAAGGCTAAGGCAGATGACCCTGGCAAGGAAATTGCCGGGTGCGCCGCTTGCCGGGCGTGGCGGCTGCCGACAAGTCGGGGGGCTCCGACAAGCAGTATTTCAAGATCCATCGCACCAAGGGCCACGACCTCCAGAACTGCCGATAGGTCGAGCTGCTTGCTGAGAAGCAAAAGGCCGAGTATGAGAGGCGGGACAAGGAGAAGGGCCAGGATGGTGCCGAAGGATCTGGCAAGAAGCGTGGCGGCCAAGGAGGCCGCCGCGGCAAGGACAACCAACAAGAGAGACCCGCTCGGGGCCGCGACAAGAAGCAAGAAGACGACGATCATGACGAGGACGACGAGTCCGGCGAACAAGAGTTTCAGAAGGCTACAGAGGCCATGTGCGTCGATGGAGGCGCCTTGCTGCATACTTCTCACCGCCAGCTCAAATAGTGGGCGCGTGAGATCACAGCAGCGGAGCCCTCGTTCGACGCTCAGAAGCCACTGAAGTGGTCCAGCACGCCCCTCATCTTTGACGCCGAGGACCACCCTGACCGCACAACTGCGGTCGGGTGTTTGCCGTTGTTGGTCTCACCAACGATATGCAACCTCAAGGTGAACAAGATGCTGGTCGACGGCGGGGCCGGTTTGAACTTGATCTCGCCCGTTGTGATCAAAAGGCTGCAAATTCCTGATGGAGACCTCGAGGAAATGGGCACGTTTCAAGGGGTCAACCCGGGAAGGAGCCAGCCGAAGGGGAAGGTCACATTGCCTGTGACGTTTGGAGGCGAGTTGAACTATAGGACGGAGAGGATTGTCTTCGATGTAGCCGAGATCCCCTTGCCCTACAACGGGATCCTCGGCCGCCCGGCACTAGCCAAGTTCATGGCAGCGTCGCACTACGCCTACAACACGCTGAAGATGCCTGGGCCGATGAACATCATCACCGTCCCCTCCGACAAGAAGGACGCGCTGATTTGCGCCGACCTACTCTACCGGGAAGCAGTTGCAGCAGCTGCCGCCAGGGCACTTGCTCTTGCCGATGAAGCCCCGGGAGGGAAGAAGAAGACCGGTAAGAACTCTGGCACCCACTCCGGCAAGCACACCTCTTTGGAGTGTTGTGCTACTGTCGAGGACGTGCCAAAGAGCTCCACCGGCAAGAGTAAGAAATCCAGAGCTGCGCCACCAGAGACCAAGAAGGTGTCCGTCAAGGGGGATGGTACGGGAGGGGCTTTCACCATAAGCTCCACCCTTGATAGCAAATAGGAAAGCGCGCTCGTCACTTTCCTGCGGGCGAATGTCGATGTGTTTGCGTGGCAAGCATCTGACATCCCCGGCGTTCCAAGGGAAGTGATTGAGCACCATCTTCCTGTCTGTCCCCATGCGCGACCCGTCAAGCAGAAGGTCAGGAAGCAAGCTTTGGAATGGCAGGAATTCATCACAGAGGAGATCAGAAAGTTGGAAGCAGCAGGCTTGGTGAGGGGAGTGCTCCATCCGACGTGGTTGGCCAATCTGGTGGTGGTGCGCAAGACAAACGGGAAGTGGAGGCTGTGTATTGACTACACAGGTATCAATAAGGCTTGTCCTAAGGACCCCTTCCCGTTGCCGCGCATCGACCAGATTGTTGACTCCACGGTCGGGTGTGATCTGTTATCATTCCTCGACACCTACTCGTGCTACCACCAGACCTTCATGACAAGATAAGACGAAGAGAAGACAACATTCATCACCCCGTGTGGTACATATTGCTTTTTACGGATGCCTTTCGGGTTGAAGAGTGCTGGTTCAACATTTGCAAGGGCAGTCCAAATTGGTTTTGAACCCCAACTACATAGAAATATGGAAGCCTATATGGATGACATAGTGGTCAAAACCAAGGACAGGGCAACTCTTGTACAAGACTTAGAAGAGACGTTTGCCAACGTGTGCAAGATCAACCTCAAGCTGGACCCTGAGAAGTGTGTCTTCGGCGTTCCATCTGGCAAACTTCTCAGGTTCTTTGTGTCGCAGCGTGGGATCGAGGAAAACCCAGACAAGATCAAGGCTATCGAGCAGATTGAGGCGCCCAAGCGGATCAAGGATGTGCGTCGGCTCATTGGCTGCATTGCCGCCATGAGCCGATTCATCTCCAAGTCTGCCTAGCGCGCCCTTCCCTTTTTCAAGATCTTGAAGAAGGCGGGCCCAATGGAGTGGACCCCAGAGGCTGAGGCGGCGTTGCAAGACCTGAAGAGATACCTTTCCTCTACACCAATACTAGTTGCGCCTAAACCACAAGAGCCGTTGCTGCTGTATCTGGCGGCGACGAATCAAGTGGTCAGCGCCGCGCTAGTGGCGCAGAGGGAGGTTGACGAAGAGGTAGTGGCAACAGCAGGACCGACAGACAGCAAGTCAGAGACTCCCCCGGCAGGGCCTGGTGCCGGCAAGGCAAGGCTCCCGGCAGAGTCTGACGCCATCAGGACAGAGCCCGCGTAGTCAAGTGGAGTGGTGCAGAAGAAGAAGATGATGCAGCACCCAGTTTACTTTGTCAGCTCCCTCTTGCAGGGGGCTAGGTCAAGGTACTCCGGTGTGCAGAAATTTCTCTTCGGCCTCCTTATGGCCTCGAGGAAGCTGCGTCATTACTTCCAAGCCCACGAGATTACTGTCGTCACCCGCCACCCGTTGCAACGGATACTGCACAACCCAGACGCAACCGGGAGGATCGTGGAGTGGGACTTGGAGTTATCAAGCTTTGGGTTGAAGTTTGAAAGTACTTCAACAATCCAAAGTAGAGTCCTGGCAGAGTTCATTGCAGAATGGACCTCAACGCCTGATGAAGAGGTCCAGGAGACCACTCTCCCCGGCAAGGAAACGGCTCGCGACTGGATTATGTACTTTGACGGAGCTTTCTCGCTGCAAGGCGCTGGTGCTGGTGTGCTTCTCGTGGCACCCACCGGAGAGCACCTCAAGTATGTAATCCAGATGCACTTTCCCAAGGAGATGTTCACCAACAACACCACCGAGTACGAGGGGATGCTTGCCGGTCTCAGGATCGCGGCAGACCTCAGAGTTAAAAAGCTCATCGTCAGGGGTGATTCGCAGCTTGTCGTCAGACAAGTCAACAAAGATTATCAGAGCCCATTGATGGAGGCCTACGTAGATAAGGTGAGGAAGCTGGAGGAGCGCTTTGATGGTATACAAGCGGAGCACGTTCCCCGAGTAGAGAACGACATCGCTGATTACCTATCAAAGCGCGCTGCATTCAAGCTGCCAGTGGAACCATGTACCTTTTTGCTTCGGTTAACTCAACCATCCGTCGAACCATCAACGGAGCAGAACAAGCGGAGGAAATCAGGCCCCGGCAAGTACTTTCCCGCTGAGCCCCCAGGGGCCGCCGCCAAGGGTGTTGTGGTGGACGCTGAGCCTGCCGAGGAGCGACCGACTCCGGCAGGCCGTCAAGCCCTGGCCGTAGAGACAGCCGCTCCCATGGCAGAAGAAATGCCTTTTGTCCTTACCGTCGAGCCCGAGGCTCCGGCATGGGCACAACATACCGTCCAATTCCTCCAAACAGGGGAGCTTCCTGAGGAGCAGGAAGAAGCAGAGAAGGTAGCCCGTCGGTCTGCTATGTATCAGTTCGTCGATGACGTCCTATACAGGAGGAGACCGAACGGTGTGAAATTGAAGTGCATTCCCCGGGAGGAAGGACTGGAGCTGTTGGCGGAGATACACGGAGGCATATGTGGCTCCCACATAGGGTCGAGGGCCCTTGCCGGCAAGGCGTTCCGGCATGGTTTCTTCTGGCCCACTGCCCTCCAGGATGCAACGACACTAGTAACCAAGTGTGAAGCATGTCAGTTCCATTCAAAGAAGCTTCATCAACTAGCTCAAGCCCTTCAAACAATCCCTCTCTCATGGCCATTTTCGGTCTGGGGGCTCGACATACTGGGCCCCTTCCCCCGTGCTGTCGGGGGCTTTGAGTACGTGTACGTTGCAATCGACAAGTTCACAAAGTGGCCGGAGGTGGAAGCAGTGAGGAAGGTGACAGCACAGTCAGCCGTCAAGTTCTTCAAGGGACTAGTCTGCCGTTTCGGTGTGCCAAACAGAGTCATCACCGATAACAGCGCGCAGTTCACAAGCCACACCTTCATGCAATACACCCAAGACCTCGGTAGCAAGGTCCATTTCGCCTCCGTGGCACACCCACGGAGCAACGGCCAGGCGGAGAGGGCAAATGCTGAAGTGTTGCGAGGCCTGAGGACAAAGACTTTTGACAGGCTGCACAAGAGCGAAAGGCGCTGGATTGATGAGTTGCCGGCGGTTCTTTGGTCGATCAGGACGGCGCCAAATCGAGCCACCGGCCAGTCACCCTTTGCCCTGTTCTACGGGGCAGAAGCAGTTCTCCCCACGGAACTCATATACGGGTCACCTCGAGTGCTCGCTTACGACGAGCTTGAGCAAGAGCAATTGCGGCAAGATGACGCAACGCTCCTTGAGGAAGATCGTCTTTGTGCGGTTGTGAGAGCAGCACGCTACCAGCAAGCCTTGCGCCGCTACCATAGCCGCAAGGTTCATGCCTGGAGCTTTGAGGAAGGCAACCTTGTTCTTCGGCGCGTTCAGTCGGCCAAGAATTCCAACAAGTTGACGCCGAAGTGGGAAGGCCCTTATCGGGTAATACGAGTCACCAGGCCCGGCGCGGTCCGCCTGGAGGCCGAAGATGCTGTCCCAGTGAGCAACTCCTGGAACATCGAGCATCTACGCAAATTTTACCCATAAGGCGCGGCTTGCCGGGCCTCCCGGCAAGCCATCTTTTGTACAAGCTTTGCCGACAAGGCATGTAACCCTCTGTACAAAGCCAGGCGCAGACCCTGAGCATAAATAAACGAAGCGCTGTCGCCCTAAGTTATAGCATGCATGCTAGGTTGAGTCTCTCCCTCGGTTAGGGTTGATAGTGCTTAGCGGCGACTAACCCCTAGCCTAGAGGTCGAGTGTGCGTCTTTCTATCCTCTTTGGTTCGCAGGGTCCGTAGACACTTCTGCTGAGCCGCTTGGGGGAAAGAGAATGGACCGGCGCTCCGGCCCCGGCAAGCCAAGACTGCCGGGGGCTGAAGACACGAGGATCCAACCACGGCAAGCCAAGGTTGCCGGGGGCTGCGGATTCAGATAAGTCTTTCGTCCCCTGTTATGCTTTCTCATATGGAACTGGGACAAATGAGACCTCGTTTCACTCCAAAACCACCGTGCTCCCCCTTCTTCTTGTATCTAAGCCACTGGGATAGAACCGGGTCGCAGTCGCGGTTGCTAGGAAACACGAGGGGCCTAACTCTACTTCGCCCTACCTCCGCCAAGAGCGCGAGAATGGTCGACCGAAGTGGGGGGACGGCAAGGCCTGTTGCCGGGCGACAATGTTTATCTTAGAAATAACACGGACTCGTTCCTTGGCATGGGCCTCGCTCACGCACAATGAACCCGGCAAGAACCCTTTTTCATTAAAAATGTCCCATGCAGGTACAGTTTGTACGGAATAAAAACATTAACAAGGGGATTACAAGTTTTAAATCTAACAAGTGCCCGCAGGCTTACAAACTAAAAAGAGATAATGTGCCCGTAATCCCTTTCTTGTCCCTCTCCTCAGAGGTGGAACAAGACAGCAGGAGGGCAAAAGGGGCGCCTAGGCGAGGTCCGAGGAGCAGAAGGCACCAAGAGAACATCTTGGTGCCGGGAAAGGAGCTGGAAGACGAGGCAGCGGGCCGGCAATACGCGATGAAGGCGTCGGTGCCCGCGTACTCCGACTTGACGGCCGCCACCCGCCTTCTTCGCCTTCTTCGGCCCTCCCACGCTAGCCGCCCAAAGAGACGAAGGGGAGCGCCCCGATGGAGAGCTTGGCGAGGAAGGCCCTCGGCAGGGCGCGAGGCCGAGGGAGGGGCAGCGCGGTCAGTCGAAGTCAGGGTCGACATCCTGCCGCTCGACTCCCTCGTCGTCACTGTCGCTGTCCTCCTCGTCACTCCCGCTCGAGGAGGAATCTTCATTGTCGGAGGAGCTCTCCATGCAGCACTTTAGGCGAGTTCCAAGATCTCCGAAGACCTTGACGGAGAGCAGGCCGCCCTCCATTAACTTGAAGTAGAGGACGAGCCCCGCCGTCAGGCTATGGATGCGAGCAAATGTCTTCCACCCGCGACGGAGGTACATAACATGAGGAGCGGGGAAGTCGACGTCGACCTGCGTGCCGCCGTTCCCGCAGCCCCTCATGTGCAATCTGAGGGTCTGGGGTGGGTCGAGCTCCATTTCCCGAGCAAAGGGGGTAGGGAGACGGAGACGACGACGCGGTGGCCGGCGCAGCCTGATGAAGAACTCCCGAGGTTGGTCCCCGACATGGCCCTCCATCACGGGTGGCATCGCCGGCGGAGGCACGGGCATCGCGCCGCCTCGTCCCCCTCTCCCCTGACCGCCGCGGCGACCTCGACCTCGCCCCCTCCCCCTTCCTCTCGTAGCCAGCTCCGCCGCCGCGAGCTCGTGGGAAGGAGGAACACGCTGCCGAGCAGCGACCCTCGCCCCCACCGTTGAAGGGCCTGCGCGGCTGCGCCCCCTCTCGCCATGATGGTCGGAAGGGAGGAGCGGAAGTGGAAGAAGATGGATGCTGGGAGAATGTGGGGGTGCCATTCCTCCTCCCCCCTCTTATAAAGGGGCGGGGTCGAGGCTCGGCCGCCCTGCTCAGCCAATCCGGTCATCGGGGGCGCAGGGAATCAGGACCGACCCGCTGCCCCAATCGGTGACGGCCCGGTTTCCTACCTCCACCGCCTGCCACCTGCATGAAAGGCACGTGGCGAGCGAGCAGAGTCGAAGGGACGGGTGAGGCGACCGTTCCCCATCCCGTGATCATGGGGCGTGGGCGCCTTAAAGACCGAGACCCGAGTACACTCAGTAAATGAGCCGCGCCTCCACGCCTCCCTCTTTTTATGGGGAAGGCGCGAGCCGCCTCTTTACTGCGATGTGACGCATGCGTGCGGGAACCACCCCACGCATGACCCCCACGTCACGCACGACCCTCCACGTCACGCGTTCAACGCGGGTCATGGGGAAGCGCAACGGACGAAAAAGTTACTGCGGTAAAATCTGCCCCACCTGCCCGCGCACCATTCTGGGCCTGGCCCAACAACGCGTTCGCTTATGTGTGGCCCAGGCCCGGGGGCTCCTGTTGGTGTACAAAAGTAGGGGCTCTCCTTTTGACCCCTTTACTTGTGCACGGGCAGTCAGAGCCACGCGTCGCGGCCACACCTAGCAGGGCAGAAGAGGGAAGCCGGAGAGAAGCCGAAGCGCAAGACAACCAAGGCCATGCCAAGACCAGAAACACAGGAGAGCAAAAGGGCGAGATGGACTCCCCCGGCAAGACCCTTGCCGGGGCGGCCCAGGCAAGAGCCTTGCCGGGGCAACTTGCCCGATGCCAGTAGAGCAGGCCACCCTTGAGCCCGTGGGTTCCAACGCCAGCCAACCAACAACATTGGAACCAGGGCTCGGGAGGCGCCTCTGTGGTGGCATGCAGATCTTTGTCAAGATCATAAACATGTGAGATCAGATGAGGACCAGAAGACGGCGTCCCTCGGCGGGATCCCAGCCGAGGGAATCCATAAGACCCCCGACAAGCACCTTGCCGGGAACGACTGCAACGCCACGGCAAGACCCTTGCCGAGCCCCCGGCAAGACCCTTGCCGAGGGCATCAGCGGGGCCATTGCCAGGCCAGCACCAGCCAAGACTCCACCGACCGTCCCCAAGCAGCTGCTAGCTGAACCAGCCGGGCAGGCACCTGCGTGGCGACGGGCGGCCTCTACACCAACTCAGCATGCACCTGCGTGGTGGCATGCAGATATTCGTGAAGGCCCTGCCATCGTGCCACCTCAGCTGCCTGCCTGCCTACATGGCGTCGCACGCATCGCTGGCCTGGGCGCGTGTCAAAGCGAAGCGCGGCGGCGACGGACGGGACGGGCCTCGTTCTCGTCCCCAATAAAGCTAAGGGACACCTAAGCGATGCACTAAATGCGTTTTGTCCTGTAATACGGGCAATAAGCTCGCGCGCTGTACACCTTTCCACCTCCTGTGTGCCACTGTGGCGACCCCTTTTGCCTATAAAAGGAGGCCTGAGGCGACCAGGGGAGGGATTCGGCTCTTTTGGGCAAGTTACACCCCATAGCTAGCTCAAGAACACTCAATACATCCACCAAAGCAGGACGAGGGTATTACGCATCCTCGCGGCCCGAACCTGGGTAAACGATCCGTGTGCTTCCTGTTAGACCTGCTCTTCTCACAGCCCCGCGCCCGTCAACCGTAGAAGGGATTCCAGTGATCCCATAGGTGTCGTTTCCCCGACAATTTTTTTGTAGGGATAAGCTTTCTTTGGCTATGTTATTTTGATAAGACATAATTGCTTGGTTAGCATGCTTGAAGTATTACTATTTTTATGTCAATATTAAAACTTTGTCTAGAATCTTGTGGATCTAAGCATTCATGCCATAATAAAGAGAATTACATTGAAAAATTATGTTAGGTAGCATTCCACATAAAAAATTCTGTTTTATCATTTACCTACTCGAGGACGAGCAGGAATTAAGCTTGGGGATGCTTGATACGTCTCCAACGTATCTAAAATTTTTGATTGTTCCATGCTATTATATTATCTGTTTTGGATGTTTAATGGGCTTTAATATACCTTTTTATATTATTTTTGGGACTAACCTATTAACTGAAGGCCCAGTGCAATTTGCTGTTTTTTTTTGCCTATTTCAGTGTTTCGCAGAAATGGAATATCAAACGGAATCCAAACGGAACGAAACCTTCGCGAGGATCTTTTTTGGGACAAATGCAATCTAGGAGACTTGGAGTGGACTCCAAGGAAGAAACGAGGCGGCCACGAGGCAGGAGGGCGCGCCCCCCACCCTCGTGGGCCCCTTCTAGCTCCATCGACCTACTTCTTTCGCCTATATATACTCTTATACCCTCAAAACATCCAGGGGAGCCACGGAACCACTTTCCCACCGCCGCAACCTTCTGTACCCGTGAGATCCCATCTTGGGGCCTCTTCCGGCGATCTGTCGGAGGGGGATTCGATCACGGAGGGCTTCTACATCAACACCATAGTCTCTCTGATGATGTGTGGGTAGTTTACCACAGACCTTCGGGTCCATAGTTATTAGCTAGATGGTTTCTTCTCTCTCTTTGGATCTCAATACAAAGTTCTCCTCGATCTTCTTGAGATCTATTCGATGTATTACTTTTTGCGGTGTGTTTGCCGAGATCGGATGAATTGTGGGTTTATGAACTTGATTATCTATGAATAATATTTGATTCTTCTCTGAATTCTTATATGCATGATTTGATATCTTTGCAAGTCTCTTCGAATTATCGGTTTAGTTTGGCCTACTAGATTGTTCGTTCTTGCAATGGGAGAAGTGCTTAGCTTTGGGTTCAATCTTGTGGTGCTCGATCCCAGTGACCGAAAGGGAAACGACACGTATTGTATTGTTGCCATCGAGGATAAAAAGATGGGGTTTATATCATATTGCTTGAGTTTATCCCTCTACATCATGTCATCTTGCCTAATGCGTTACTCCGTTCTTATGAACTTAATACTCTAGATGCATGCTGGATAACGGTCGATGTGTGGAGTAATAGTAGTAGATGCAGAATTGTTTCGGTCTACTTTACACAGACGTGGTGCCTATATTCATGATCATTGCCTTAGATATCATCATAACTATGCGCTTTTCTATCAATTGCTCGGCAGTAATTTGTTCACCCACCGTAATACATGCTATCTTGAGAGAAGCTACTAGTGAAACCTATGGCCCCTGGGTCTAGTTTACATCATATAAGTTTCCAATCTACAATTCTAATTTACTATTTATTTTGTAATCTTTATTTTCCAATCTATACAGTAAAAAAACCAAAAATATTTATCTTATTATCTTTATTAGATCTCACTTTTGCAAGTGGCCGTGAAGGGATTGACAACCCCTTTATCGCGTTGGTTGCAAGGTTCTTGATTGTTTGTGCAGATACTAGGCTACTGGATTGATACCTTCGTTCTCAAAAACTGAGGGAAATACTTACGCTACTTTGCTGCATCACCCTTACCTCTTCAAGGGAAAACCAACACATGCTCAAGGGGTAGCAGACACACCGATTTTCGGACTCTATATGCATTTCCTGTAATTAAAATACCAACAACGCCTACGCCGATACCCGCACCTCACACCCTAAATGTTTGAAAATTCTCCCCATTTCTCGGACAATCAATGAAAACTCGCAAAGCGACACACAAATGATCTTGCTAACACCCACATCTAGTTGCGGCACAGTTTTGATATATATGCACTAAATGCATGGTAAATGCAAAAAATGTCTTAAATATAGCAAACGAGACTTGAAATGCGCCACAAAATCAAACATAGGGTATAATGGTCATTGCTTACCGTGGGAAAAAATTCGAGGCGAAACGATGAACTAACGTCTTCATTCGAACAAAACTATGTTGTTAGTTGATGTAAATGTTTTCAAATAGCACACGGTTCATTCATGAAAGCCATGTGCCGACCACAAAACTGTTGATGATGGCCCCCTCCTACTGCGTGCGCAATGTGAGTCGTGTGTTCTGATTGGCCAGAACCCAAGCCCCACGGACCGTACATCTGCACCGTTGGATGCTCCCAGATAGAACGGCAATCCTCATCCCTTTCATCAGCACATGAAGTTGCGGTTGGGATTTGATTTATATGCACAAAATTCACGGTAAATGCAAAAAATGGCTTAAATATAGCAAACGAGACCTAAAATGCGCCAAAAAGTCAAACCTGTGGTATAATGGTCATTGAAGACCGTGGAAATTTTTATGAGGTGAAACTATGAAGTCACCGGTCAGTGGAGTTTGAATTGCCACTTCTCCTTTGGAAACTATGTTCCTTCTTGTGAGATACTCCGGTTTTCAAGGAGAGATCATCAAAACTTGTGCCAAACTTTACCAAAAAATCCACGGGTTTGTGAGAGCACGCCACAATGACAGACCGATTTTCTTGATTTTTGGACTCCATCTGCATTTCCTGTAATTAAAATACCGACATGGCCTACGCCGGTGGCCGCACCTCGCAGCCGAAATGTTTGAAAATTCTCCCCGCTTCTCGTACAATGGATGAAAACTCGCAAAGCGACACACAAATGATTCGTACACCTTCTTTGCTAACACCCACATGTAGTTGCAGTAGGGTTTTGATTTTATATGCACTAAATGCATGGTAAATGCAAAAAGTCTTTTAAATATAGCAAACGAGACCTGAAATGGGCTAGAAAATCAAACCTAGGGTATAATGGTGATTGCTTACCATGGGAAAAATTCGAGGCGGAACGATGAAGTCACCGACGATTGGAGTCCGAATTGTCGCGTCTCCTTTTGGAAAATATGATCCTTTTTGTGAGATGCTCCGGTTTCCAAGGAGCGATCATCAAAACTTGAGCCAAACTTTACCAAAAAATTTCCGTGGGGTCGTGAGAGCACATCACGGTGACACACAGATTTTTGGACTCTATATGCATTTCCTGTAATTAAAATACCAAAACAACATACGATGGGTAAACAAATTACTGTTGGGCAATTGATAGAAAAGTGCATAGTTATGATGATATTCATGTCTGCATCTACTACTATTACTCCACACATCGACCGCTATCCAGCATGCATCTAGAGTATTAAGATCATAAAGAATGGAGTGACGCCTTAAGCAAGATGACATGATGTAGACAAACTATACTCAATCAATATGAATAAACCCCATCTTTTTATCCTTAATGGCAACGATACAAATATGTGTCATGTCCTTTTCTGTCACTAGGATTGAGCACTTCAAGATCGAACCCATCACAAAGCACCTCTCCCATTATAAGATAAATCAATCTATTTGCCAAACCAAACGGATTGATTGGAGAGAAATACAAAGCTATAACAATCATAAAAGAGTTCAGAGAAGACTCTAATAATATCATGAATAGTCTGGTCATAAATCCACAATTCATTGGATCCCAACAAACACACCGCAAAAAATCGAATAGAACTCCAAGTACATCGAGGAGAACATTGTATTGAAGACTAAACAGAGAGAGAAGAAGTCATCTAGCTACTAGCTATGGACCCGTAGGTCCGTGGTAAACTACTCACGTATCATCGGAAGGGCAGCAAGGCTGATTAGAAGCCCTCCATGGTCGATTCCCCTCCGGCAGAGTACCAGAAAAGGCCTCCAAATGGGATCTCAAGAAAACAGAAACTTGCGGCGGCGGAAAAAGTATTTTGTGTGTCTCTCTGATGTATTGGGAATATTTTAGAATTTATAGCGCTGGAATTACGTCAAGAGGTGCCATGAGGGGCCCACAAGCCTGGGGGCACCCCCGGGCCGCGCCTGGCAGGCTTGTCGCTCCCTCATGACACTTTAGGTCTTCTCCCGAAGCTTCTAAGGTTCCTTCTGGTCCAGAAAAAATTGTCAAAAAGTTTCATAGCGTTTCGACTCTGTTTGGTACTGATTTCCTGAAAAGTCAAAAACAAGCAAAAAAACAACAACTGGCACTGGGCACTAGGTTAATAGGTTAGTCCCATGAAATGATATATAATTGCATAATAAAAATACAAGATTGATACTATAATAGCATGGAACAATAAAAAATTATAGATACATTGGGGACATATCAGCCTACAAGTAGTACTTTGCTTCGTGGGCTAATAAAACTTTCACAACAAGCATGTGAGTTCTTTATGACTAATGTGATTCCACGGATTAAGCGCACTCCTACCTTTTTGCAATTTGTTAGCCTCTTCGGTACCATGCATTGCCCGTTCTCACATCGAGAGTTGGTGCAAACTTGGATGGTGCATCCAAACCCCGTGATATGATATGCTCTATCACACATAAGCCTCCTTATATCTTCTTCAAAACAAACATCATACCTACCTATCATGGATTTTCCATAGCCATTCCAAGATATATTGCCATGCAACTTCCATCGTTCCATCACATGACATGTGTTTTCGTCGTCATATTGCTTTGCATGATCATATAGAGCTGACTTATATTTGTGGCAAAGCCACCGTTCATCATTGTTATACATGTTACCTAGATCATTGCACATCCTGGCACACTGCCAGAGGCATTCTATAGAGTCATCTTGTATAGTTTTTATCGAGTTGTAAGTAAATAAAAGTGTGATGATCATCATTATTAGAGCATTGTCCTAGTGAGGAAAGGATGATGGAGACAATGAATCCCCCACAAGTCGGAATGAGACTCCGGACGAAAAAAAGAGGCCAAAAAGAGCCCAACAAAAAATAGAGAAAAGAGAGAAGGAGCAATGTTATTATCCTTTTACCACACTTGTGCTTCAGACTAGCACCATGTTCTTCATATAGAGACTCCCCTGAGTTATCACTTCCATATACTAGTGGGAATTTTTCATTATAGAACTTGGCTTGATATTTTGATGATGGGGTTCCTCAAATGCCCGAGGTCTTCATGAGCAAGCAAGTTGGATGCACACCCACTTAAATTCCGTTGAACTTTCATACACTTATAGCTCTTTGTGCATCGGTTGCATGGCAATCCTTACTCCTGGCATTGATATCAATTGATGGGCATCTCTATAGCCCGTTGATCCGCCGAGTCGATGCGAGACTTTCTTCCTTTTTACTTGCCTTACTGATATCTACCACGGCATTCTATCCCACCTATAGTGCTATATCCATGTCTCATGCTCATGTATTGAGTGGAGTTGAAAATATTCAAGCGCCTTAAAAAGTATGATCCAATTGTCTGGTTTGACACAGGCGTGCTCATGATTTATATTTATGCGGTGACGGCGGAGTCATGCCGTGCTAACATGATAAAATGAGTAGGGCTAAAATTCGTTAAGCATCGTCTATTTTGAAAACGTATAAATTATGTTTCTGCTACCTCTTGAGCACTGCATTGGTTTTCCCTTGAAGAGGAAAAGGTGATGCAGCAAAGTAGCGTAAGTATTTCCCTCAGCTTTTGAGAACCAAGGTATCAATCCAGTAGGAGACTACATGCAAGTCGCCTCGTACCTACACAAACAAATAAGAACCTTGCAACCAACGCGATAAAGGGGTTGTCAATCCCTTCACGGCCACTTGCAAAAGTGAGATCTGATAGAGATAATAAGATAAATATTTTTGGTATTTTTTTATGATATAAATCGAAAGTAAAGATTGCAAAGTAACATAGATTGGAAACTTATATGATGGAAAATAGACCCGGGGGCCATAGGTTTCACTAGTGGCTTCTCTCAAGATAGCATAAGTATTCCGGTGGGTGAACAAATTACTGTCGACTAATTAATAGAAAAGTGCATAGTTATGAGAATATCTAGGCATGATCATGTATATAGGCATCACGTCCGCGACACGTAGACCGAAAGGATTCTGCATCTACTACTATTACTCCACACATCGACCGCTATCCAGCATGCATCTAGAGTATTAAGTTCATAAGAACAGAGTAACGCATTAGGCAAGATGACATGATGTAGAGGGATAAACTCAAGCAATATGATATAAACCCCATCTTTTTATCCTCGATGGCAACAATACAATGCGTGCCTCGCTGCCCCTGCTGTCACTGGGAAAGGACACCGTAAGATTGAACCCAAAGCTAAGCACTTCTCCCATTGCAAGAAAGATCAATCTAGTACGCCAAACCAAACTAATAATTCGAAGAGACTTGCACAGATAACAAATCATACATAAAAGAATTCAGAGGAGATTCAAATATTGTTCATAGATAATCTTGATAATAAACCCACAATTCATCGGATCTCGACAAACACACCGCAAAAAGAATTACATCGAATAGATCTCCAAGAAGATCGAGGAGAACTTTGTATTGAGATCCAAAGAGAGAGAAGAAGCCATCTAGCTAATAACTATGGACCCGAAGGTCTGTGGTAAACTACTCACACATCATCGGAGAGGCTATGGTGTTGATGCAGAAGCCCTCCGTGATCAATTCCCCCTCCGGCGGAGCGCGGAAAAGGCCCCAAGATGGGATCTCACGGGTACAGAAGGTTGCGGCAGTGGAAATAGGGTTTCGTGGTGCTGCTGGATGTTTTTGGGGTATATGGATATATATAGGAGAAAGAAGTAGGTCGGTGGAGTTGCGAGGGGCCCACGAGGGTGGGGGGCACGCCTCCCTGCCTCATGGCCTCCTCGCTTCTTTCTTGACGTCCACTCCAAGTACCCTGGATCACGTTTGTTCCAAAAATAACTCTCCCGAAGGTTTCATTCCGTTTGGATTCCGTTTGATATTCCTTTTCTGCGAAACACTGAAATAGGCAAAAAAACAACAATTTGCACTGGGCCTTCAGTTAATAGGTTAGTCCCAAAAATAATATAAAAGTGCTCAGTGAAGCCCATTAAACATCCAAAACAGATAATATAATAGCATAGAACAATCAAAAATTATAGATACGTTGGAGACGTGTCAGTTTCTTATATTCATGGATATTATTACTTCGTCGTTTCTCATCATTTATACCGTAAATAGATTACATAATAAACATGCTAGGTATAATTCTAGATAAAAAATTGTTTTTATCATTTACCTACCCGAGGACGGGAAAGAATTAAGCTTGGTGATGCTGATACATCTCCAACGTATCAATAATTTTTGATTATTTCATACTATTATATTATTAATCTTGGATACTTTTTCTACAGTTTTATATCAGTTTTGGGGACTAGCCTATTACCCAGTGACTAGTGCTAGTTGTTGTTTTCTGCTTGTTTTTGGTTTTACAGGAAAATGTAGCAAACAGAGTCCAAACGCTACAAAACTTTTTGACGATTTATTTCTTGACAAAAAAGACCCAATAAGCTTCGGGAGACCAGACGAGAAGCAAGGAGACGACAAGGCAACATGGCGCGCCCTGATGCCCTGTTACCTTGTGGGCCCCACGTCGCTCCGTCTCACCTAATTCCACTTCTATAAATTCTCAAATATTGGGAAACCCCCAAAGAGCCACCCGAAACATTTTTTCTGCCGCTGCAAGTCTCTGTTCTTCCGCGATCCCATCAGGAGGCCATTTTTGGTACTCCATCGGAGAGGGAATCGATCACAGAGGGCTTCTACATCAACCTTGCTGCCCTTCCGATGATGTGTGAGTAGTTCACCACAAACCTATGGGTCCATAGGTAGTAGCTAGATGGCTTCTTCTCACTCTTTGATCTTCAATACAATGTTCTCCTCGATCTTCTTGGAGTTTTTATCCGATGTAATCTTCTTTTGCGGTGTGTTTGTTGGGATCCGATGAATTATGGGTTTGTGATCAGATTATTCATTGAAAGTAATTGAGCCTTTTCTGGACTTATTATGCACGATTTTTACAGCTTTGTATTTCTCTCTAATCTACCTGTTTGGTTTGGCCAACTAGACTGATTTATCTTCAGCGGGTGAGGTGCTTTGTGGTGGGTTCAATCTTGCGCTGTCCTTACCGAGTGTCAGAAAGGATAGTGAGTCATGTATTAGTATATTTGCCAATAAGGGTAAAATGACGGGGTTGAATCATATTGCTTGGTTTTATTCTGTCTACATCATGTTATCTTGCTTAAGGCATTACTCTATTTGTCATAAACTTAATACCATAGATGCATGCTCGAGAGCGGTCGATTGGTGGAGTAATAGTAGTAGATGCAAGCAGGAGTTGGTCTACTTGTCAAGGATGTGATGCCTATATATGTGACCATTTCCATGAATAAAATCATAACTATGCGCTTTTCTATCAATTGTCCAACAATAATTTGTGTACCCACCGTATGTTGTTGTTTCGAGAGAGAAGCCTCTAGTGAAAACTATGGCCCGGTTGTCTAGTTTAATCCTATTACTAAAACCATAACTTGCTACAATTTATTTACTTTTCTTTTTATCTATCCTCCACTACCAGAGTTAATCCTTGCTACAAATTATGGTCGTCCCAGAGAGTATCCCAATTATTTTCGCTTTGGGGTATACGGATCAGAGCAATAATAGGTGCATATAACTTGCAACATACGATCAAGAACTCAAATCTATTCATGAAAACATAATAGGTTCATATATGAAATCATGGCACTCGGGCCCTAGTGATAAGCATTAAGCATAGCAAAGTCGTAGCAACATCAATCTAAGAATATAGTGAATACTAGGCATCAACCCTAACAAATTGACTCGATTACATGACGAATCTCGTCCATCTCCATCTACCTCCAGTATGCATTGAGTGGAGTTACTCCCTACCTATGGTGAGGATCATGAGGTTGTTGATAAAGATGGGTTGTTGATGACGAAGGTGATGATTTCCCCTCTCCGGAGCCCCGACGAACTCCAGATTGGGCCTCCCGACGAAGAACAGGAGACGGCGGTGGCTCCAAATCGTAAAATGTGATAAAACTTTCTCTCTGATTTTTCTGTCGAGGCGATGGTATATGTAGGCTTGGAATTAGGTCAAACGAAGGCCTGTGCGGCCCACAAGCTCACACTGCTCGCCCCAGGGGGCGTCCCCTGAGCTTGTGGCTCCCTGGTTACCCCCCCCCCTCTGGTAGTTCTTTGCGCCAATATATTATATATATTCAAGAAAAATCTTGTCCAATTTCGAGAACTTTTATTTCTACATAAAAATAACACCAAGGTAGTTCTGCTGAAAACATCGTCAGTCCGGGTTAGTCTCATTCAAATCATGCAGATTAGAGTCCAAAACAAGAGGAAAAGTGTTTGGAAAAGTAAATAAGTTGGAGTCATATCAGCCACCGATGCAGTGAATGCTGACTCGTAGCAATCTGGAATTGGTCATCAAATGGGCGTTCAAGAAATGAAATCTCCAATCCGGATTCAGAGAGCCCTGTAGGGATGTATCCTTGGGCTAATGCCGTTGAGGATACCACCACCACCACCAGCAGCAGATTCAGCCAACATTGTTAACTAGTTGTATATATGCATGGTAGTATTATGTTAACTACTAGTATGCATGGATCAAAAAAGCTTCCATGTCACCATTTAGGATTACAAAAAAGGGCATCCAGCTATGTGTAGGTACTGTGTGGTATTTAACTTGATTGAACATGTTGTGCTATGTGGTAAATTATGTTGCAATATGGTATTAACTATCTTGAACTCTTTAGGACTACGCGTTGAATATATTTTTTATTTTGACAAACTCTACCAGCAGCATTCATAGGATACAAGACGCTACAAACATACTACACCAGGTATCTGTGTTCGATGGCTCGTCACGTTGTTGCTCTCTGCCGTACTAGAAGAATCTCGACTGAACGCTGCTAGGTTGACATATATTAGTAGTGTTTGGTCCGAATGCTGCTAGTTGTTGATACGTCTCGAATGTATCTATAATTTATGAAGTATTCATGCCATGTTTATAACAATTCTTTATGATTTTGGTATGATTTTATTAGAACAAACCCGGACTGACGCTGTTTTCAGCAGAACTATCGTGGTGGTGTTTTTGTGCAGAAATAAAAGTTCTCGGATGGGCTGAAAATTTATAGAGAATATTTTTGGAAAATAAAAAAAATACTGGAGCAAAAAGATACCGGAGGGGAGTCCCGGGGCCACCACAAGGGTGGGGGGCGCGCTAATGCGGCTTGAAGCTACGTCGGGATTTCCCCAAAGAGGAAGGGATGATGCAACACAGCGGCGGTAGGTACTTCCCTCAGTGATGAGACCAAGGTTATCGAACCAGTAGGAGAACCAAGCAACACTACGTAAACAACTCCTGCACACAAATAACAAATACTCGCAACCCATGTGTAAAAGGGGTTGTCAATCCCTTTCGGGTAGCGGCGCCAGAATTGGCAAACAGACGTGAGAGAGTACTAAATATTGATAGATCGAACGCCAAATAAAATAAAGTGAAGCAAGGTATTTTGTATTTTTGGTTTAATAGATCTGAAAATAAAAGGCAAATGAAATAGATCGCGAAGGAAAATAATATGAGAAAGAGACCCGGTGGCCGTAGGTTTCACTAATGGCTTCTCTCGAGAAAAATAGCAAACGGTGGGTGAACAAATTACTGTTGGGCAATTGATAGAACTTCAAATAATCATGACGATATCCAGGCAATGATCATTATATAGGCATCACGTCCAAGATTAGTAGACCGACTCCTGCCTGCATCTACTACTATTACTCCACACATCGACCGCTATCCAGCCTGCATCTAGTGTATAAAGTTCATGGAGAAACGGAGTAATGCAATAATAATGATGACATGATGTAGACAAGATCTATTTATGTAGTAATAGACCCCATCGTTTTATCCTTAGTAGCAACGATACATACGTGTCGGTTCCCCTTCTGTCACTAGGATCAAGCACTTTAAGATCCAACCCACTACAAAGCACCTCTTCCCATTGCAAGATAAATAGATCAAGTTGGCCAAACAAAACCCAAATATCGGAGAAGAAATACGAGGCTATAAGCAATCATGCATATAAGAGATCAAAGAAACTCAAATAACTTTCATGGATAAAAAGATAGATCTGATCCTAAACTCAAAGTTCATTTGATCCCAACAAACACACCGCAAAAAGAGTTACATCATATGGATCTCCAAGAGACCATTGTATTGAGAATAAAATGAGAGAGAGGAAGCCATCTAGCTACTAACTACGGACCCGAAGGTCTACAAAGAACTACCCACGCATCATCGGAGAGGAACCAATGGAAGTGGTGAACCCCTCCGTGATGGTGTCTAGATTGGATCTGGTGGTTCTGGACTCTGCGGCAGCTGGAATTGATTTTCGTCGACTCCCTAGGGTTTCTGGAATATTGGGGTATATATAGAGAAAAGAGGCGGTTCAGGGGGCACCCGAGGTGGGCACAACCCACCTGGGCGAGCCTGGGCCCCCAGGCGCGCCCTGGTGGGTTGTGCTCCCCTCGGAGCATCCCCCGCCCCAGGTGCTTCTGTGGCCCACTGGATGTCTTCTGGTCCAAAAAAATTCACAAAAAGTTTCGCTGCGTTTGGACTCCGTTTGGTATTGATTTCCTGCGATGTAAAAAACATGCAGAAAATAGCAACTGGCACTATGTCAATAGGTTGGTACCAAAAATGATATAAAATAACTATAAAATGAATATAAAACATCCAAGAATGATAATATAACGGCATGGAACAATAAAAATTTATAGATACATTGGAGACGTAGCAGCATCCCCAAGCTTAATTCCTACTCGTCCTCGAGTAGGTAAATGATAAAAACAGAATTTTTGATGTGGAATGCTGCCTAACATGTCATCTCATATTGTTTTCTTTATAGCATGGACATTTGGACTTTTATATTGTTCAAAGCAATAGTCTAGTTTTGACATGAGACTTAAATACTCAAGCATACGAAGAAGCAACCATGTCTTTCAAAATATCAACGCTAAAATAAGTTATCCCTAGCCCATCATGCTTAATCATTGATCCGTTCATGAAACACACTCGCATATTAGGTACACCCAATGCTCAAGTACGATCATAGTGCCCCCTAATTGGTGCTTTATAAGATAGGATGGAGACTCAAATAAAAATAAAAATTGCATAAAGTAAAAGAAAGACCCTTCGCAGAGGGAAGTAGGGATTTCTAGAGGTCCCAGAGCTCAAAGCAAAAATTGAGAGATAAAAACATTTTGAGAGGCATACTTTTCTCACCAACGAAAACGACTTAGAGTTCCCAACACTTTCCATGCGAGATATATCATAGGCGGTTCCCAAACAGAAATTAAAGTTTATTCCCTTTTCCACCATACTTTCAGTTTTCATGGCTAACCGTATCCACGGGTGCCTTCCATACCAACACTTTTCAAGGAATTTATTATTTGACAACATAAAGTAAATTCGTTTTTCATTTCGGGACTGCGCATCCCTAATGTCTTTGTCTTACTCTCGTGCAATGACAAGTGAATAAACACTCATCGTGAGAATAACACATCTAGCATGGAAAATATTAGCCACCCCTCACCGCCTCGCGAGCGGTATGAGCACACAAAAGAGAAATTTATTTTAAATATTAGAGATGGCACATACAAATTTGTTTAGAACGGCAAAATAATACCGCATATAGGTAGGTATAGTAGACTCATGTGGCAAAACTGGTTTAAAGAATTTTGGATGCACAAGTAGTGATCATACTTAGTGCAAAATGAAGGCTAGCAAAAGATTGAGAAGCGACAAACCAAGAAACGAATAACCTCATAAGCGAGCATTAAGCAAAATTAACACCGAATAATGCACCACAAGTAGGATGTCATTTGAGGTAAATACACCAGGAGTCATAGAACTTGCATCCGACGGTCAGTTTGGTGCACAAATCTATAAAATACGTGTTTCTGGTCATCAAACTTGCACGGTCGTTCATATACAGTCACATTTCATGTACGTGGACGTATCCGTGGCCTATGTGGCAGCCAGCGTGGCCAGGACCCGCTGTAAGCCCGCATCGCATGGTCGATCTGCAGCCTTTTTTATTTACGTATTATGCCCTTGTTTTTTAACGTATTATTAAGCCCCTAAAATAAATTGATTTTTTATTTATGTATTGAGCCCCTAAAATAAAATAAAAAAACAAGGGATGGTTGGGTTTCGAACCAGGGACGTGCCCCCTACTAGGCTCGGGTGGACAACAACCAAATCAATGATCATTCATGTCTAGGTAGCACGAATAATTTCTATATCATGTAAACACAGCCGAAAAATATTTTATAAGAAATGTAATCCCAAAAAAGGGAGCACCGTGGCTCGACTATGTGGCGTCATGATCAACATTGACTAAGATTACCACTAGGCTTCGGCAACACAACATGTCCAAATGGGATAAATATTTTTCATGTTGTTATTCCTTCATGTTCTATGTAAGAAAACAAATTATATTCTTGTGTTTGTGACATTTAAAAAATGTTTATGTGTTACAAAAAAGGAATGTGACATTTTAAAACATTCCTAAACATTGTAAAACACATTTGTGTAATTAAAAATGATATGTTGCGTTGCATTTTCAAAATGTTCATGCATTCCAAAAAACTAGTCATGGAATTTGTTAAATGTTTATACAATGTATAAAATTGTTCGCGTAGCTTAAAAATGTTTCGTACCATCCGAATTTTTTTAAAACATATTTGAAAAGTTTCAAAACTTGTATTTGAAAAAAAATGTTAATCATATGTTTAAAAACTATTAAGCATATTTTTTAAATACTCCAAACATAGATGTATACTGGAGTCTGGAGTATTTAAAACATATGTCTATCAAAACATATATGTATACTGGAGTATTTAAAACATCAAAACATATGTGTGTCATATGTGTTGGGGAACGTAGTATTTCAAAAAAATTCCTACGATCACGTAAGATCTATCTAGGAGAAGCATAGCAACGAGCGGGGAGAGTGTGTCCACGTACCCTCGTAGACCAAAAGCAGAAGCGTTTAGTAACGCAGTTGATGTAGTCGAACGTCTTCGCGATCCAACCAATCAAGTACCGAACGCACAACACCTCCACGATCTGCACACGTTCAGCTCGGTGACGTCCCTCGAACTCTAGAACCAGCTGAGGCCGAGGGAGAGTTTCATCAGCACGAGGGCATGGTGACGGTCACTGGTGCGCGCCGGTCCTAAACAAACAGTTTTTTACCCCTTTCCGCGACGGCATTTGGAACCGTCGCCAAGTGAGTGTGTGCGATAGGGTGTCCTTCCCACATGACCCAGAAATCGTCGGGGATAGGCCCTCCTGGGACCCAGGCTAGGGCCGCGTGCGATCGGGCGACGCATTGAAACCCAATCATTTCCGTAGGTATGTACATCCACACGGTGAATCCCAGAAATCATTTCCGTAGGTATGTACATCCCACACGGTAAATCCAAGAAATCATTTCCGTAGGTATGTACATCCCACACGGTGAATCCCACAAAATCATTTCCGTTCTTATGTATATCACACACAGTCAATCCAAGGAATACGTTTCCGTTCTTATGTACATCCCACACAGTCAATCCAGGGAAAACATTTCCATTCTGATGTACATCCCACACGGTTTTATGTATACGCTCGTGTGTGAAAGGTGTAACTATCACACAAGCTCTGCCTTGGTTAACTGTTTGCTTTCATTAACTACATCACACACGATTTGATGTAGAAAACTCTGTGGCATTGGGCTATCCATCGCAAGCGCTTTTACTGCTAGAACCGTTTGCAAAGGTCCATGACCGTCTGTTCTATTTTTATTTTTTCCTGTAATTTATTATTCTTATTGGAAATTTTGAAATACGAAACGTGCAATTCAAATTCTCAGCACAATGGTTCAACAACGAATCCATAAATAAAATTGCCAGTACAATATGTTCAGTAATTACAGAATTAGGTAGCAATTAACTATGATGAACCGCAGTATTTAAAGGTGGTAAAGGTGAAGAGACAAGTGTAAATCATTTTGACTGCTGACGGTGTTGAAGAAGCGGAATGCCCATAATGTGCCTTCCTGCATGCCATAGGCACGAACCACTTTTGTCCAACCCCTTGTGACAATCGCCCACCCATCCTTCACCGCCTTCAGGAAGATTTCTAGAGCATTATCTTGGTAGCATGAATTATATACTTTAACCTTAGTTTCCTCCACTCCGGTCATGTAGTTTTCAAGGTAATCATCGGTAAATAGCTTCGGAAACCACTGAAAAAGAAAAATATCAGATACTGAGGTCTAATAGAGTAACTTGTGGGCAGGGGGAAAAGGCAACACATTACTTACCATCCTAAAGTTCATTGTTGTCTTTGACAAAGTGTAAATAAGAGCTTAATTCCAATCACCCATTTCTTTCGCCTAACAATCTTTCTTAGTTTCCTCACTTGACGCTTGTTCATGAATATCTCATTACCCCATACGCAAAAGGGATCAAAGCATGGATCAGTACCCCTCATATATGTACCTACAAGCAACCAGTAAATGTTAGATGCTAAACTGAGATTGCACAAATGATGTAAAATACAACTACCTATGTTCCTAAGTACAAGTATTTTTTTGAGATTTCAATATGAACTACATACGGATGTATATATAATTATAGATATAGTTTAGATTAGAATCTAGATTCACTCATTTTGCTCCTTATGTGGTCTATATTGGGATCTCTAAAAATACTTATATTTAGGAATAGATGGTGTATAAGACATGGGATGCAGCTAACCTCGACGGAAAACAATAGCATCGCCCATTGTAGCCCTGTGTAAGTACATGGAAAGCCAATGTTAACTACAACAGGGTTAACATCCACCAAAAATAGCAAATGGTAATAAAACGGCAGCATCTGTAGTGATATCTTCATTTTGAAAGAGTAGCACGGTAGCAAAGGGACGAATTAAAAAATGGATACAACTGTTAATTGCAACAGGCTTAACAACATCCTAATTCATGTTTTGTAAGTTTGTAGCCATTGAAATACAACTTTTTAAAAATGGATACAACTGTTAATTGCAACAGGCTTAATGGCCATTGAAACCGGTACTGATAAAAATGCAATTGGCAGAGTTAAACATCACAGGGAAGGTGTTACCAGAGCAGATAATGGCCCAGTTGTCTATAAAAAGGTAGGGAAAATAGCTCAAACGTGTTAGGCATGTTTACTACAACATGCTTAATACATCGACAGTACAAAACATAGCCATTAATTGCAACTGGTATTGGTAAGATTGAACTGGTGGGTACATACTTGGTAAGTCCTGAGAGGTAGTTGTTGGGGCACTTCATCTTGGCCAGAGCCCGCCCAAAGTCAGCGGCGGCGGAGGCGAGCTGTTCCTCCGGGTCGATATGTGGATCAGTGCCGCTGACATGTGTACCTACAGGCAGCCAGTAAATGGTAGAAGTTAAACTGCAATTGCACAAATGATGTGAAATACTGTAAGACATGGGATGCAGCTCACCTTGATGGCAAACAACAACATCAGCCGTTATGACCCTGCGTAAGTACATGGACAAGCATGTTAAGTACAACAGGGTTAGCATCCACCAAAAAAAGCAAATGGGGCAGCATCTCTAGTATATCTTCATTGCGGAGAGTAGCATGGTAGCAAATGGACAGATTAAAAAATGGATACAACTGTTAATTGCAACAGGCTTAACAACATCCTAAGTCATGTTTTGTAAGTTTGTAGCCATTGAAATGCAACTGTTTAAAAATGGATTCAACTATTAGTTGCAACAGGCTTAATAGACATTGAACCCGGTACTGTTAAAAATGCAATTGGCATAGTTAAACATCACAGGGCAGGTGCTGCTAGAGCAGAGAATGGCCCAGATGTCTATAAAAAGGTAGGGAAAGTAGCAAAAACGTGTTAGGCATTTTACTAGAACATGGTTAATACATCGACCGTACATAACATACCCATTAATTGCAACTGGTATTGGTATGATTGAACTGGTGAGTACATACTTGGTAAGTCCTGAGAGGTAGTTGTTGGGGAACTTCATCTTAGCCAGAGCTCCCCCAAAGTCAGCGACGACGGAGGCGAGTTGTTCCTCCGGGTCGAAGCATGGATCAGTGCCACTGACATGTGTACCTACAGGCAACCAGTAAATGGGTAGAAGTTAAACTGCAATTGCACAAATTATGTGAAATACTGTAAGACATGGGATGCAGCTCACCTCGACGGCAAACAAAAGCATCGGCCGTTATGACCCTGTGTAAGTACATGGACAGGCATGTTAAGTGCAACAAGATTAGCATCCACTAAAACTAGCGAATGGGCAGCATCTCTAGTGATATCCTGAGTCATGTATTGTAAGTTTGTTGCTGGTATTGGTGAAATTGAGCTGGACACGGTAATATTTGAACATCACACAGTGTGTACTACTGAAATAAACAAGGCACAAACATGCTTAATACATCAACCATACAAATCATAGCCGTTGCAAGTGGTATTGGTAAGATTTAGCTGGTCAGATCTTACCTGTTAAGTCCTGGGGGGTAGTCGCTGGGGGACTTCATCTGGGCCAGAGCCTGCACCATGTCGGCGGCGGCGGAGGCGAGGTGTTCCTCCGGGTCAACACGCACAGCGGCCATCGCGCCATGGACCGCCATCAGCTCTTGGCGGGGGGGGTTTGGAGGCATGAGGATGTTTCGCAGGTGCCATTTAAGCAATCAGGCCGAGGATGTGATAGAGATCGGTGGGTTACCTGACTGGATCCGAGAAGAACGTAGATGTGGTTGAAGCTGTGGTTGCGGCGGCGGCGGTTTGAGATGCCGGTAGGGGGAAGCGCGAGGGAAGGGGGATACTGAGGGGAAGGGGATGTGGTTGGAGGAATAAATTCTGAAATCGGGCGCCTAATGAAAATTTCGGCGCGAAATTTGAAACTTGGGCGGGGGAAACACACAATGCAGGCGAAGCGCGTAAAATACTCGTGTGCGAGAAAAAAGAAAGTTGGCAGATCCCGTCTCCAAAAAGATGTTCACGTGTACTTGATTTTTTTCGGTCAATGATACGCCTGGTTTATTAGGAAATATCGCACAGGTAACTGACTTATGGGTCATTAACGCAAAAAACGTAGACGGGTACGGCATAGAAACCGTGTGTTTTGTGATCTTCTAATGATTAACGCAAAAAAGCAGACGGGCACACATGCTAATCAACGATCAAAGCCTTCAAAGGATGCTCTTACCGACATTGTATGTTAATACTACAAACTTAAAGTACTACTGGTAATTTGCTCTAATACTACAAACTTAAAATACTTCTCACATGTCGCCATTAGGGCATGCTGGCCAGACGCCGGCGTTCTCCTTCCCGGCCTTGTAGGCGGCAGCCCACCGTGCTTCGATCTCTGCCAAGCTCTCCTCACCGCGGCGTACGACCTCTTTTTTCTTGCGGCGGCGGGAGTCTCTTTTCTTGATTGCTTTCTGCCTTTTACGCTCCTTCTGTGCGGCTTTGGTCGCCTCTAGATCCACCACCCATTCGGCCATGGCAGCCTCAAAGTCCGCCCATGTAACTGTCTGGCCGCCGGCGGCGATGAACTCGGCGCGGCGAGATGCCATCGCTTCCTTACCATGTGTGCGGTCGCGGGCGGCGAGGAACGCGGCGCGGCGGGGCGCCATCACTTCCTTACCAGTTACTGTGCGCCTCGGTGCCATGGACGACGCCTGGAGAGAGCTCTGGGACGGAGGGGCCGGGCAGCCGTACAGCGCGGTGGTATTCAAGAGCTCAACCACAAACGACAAAAGAAATTTGGCTTCCCTTACAATTTTGCTCGTTTATTATCGCACACGGTTCATCTCCGTCGCTTCCGGAAACAGTGTGCGCTGAGCCTATTGTGTGTTGCGTTATGATTGACCGGAACCCCAGCCACGCGGATCGCGCGTGTGCACCGTTGGATGCGCCGCGATCGAACGACAATCCACGTCCCTCACATCACACCCGTGCACCTGTAGCTGGATTGGATTTATATGCGCTAAATGCCTAGAAAATGCACATAAACCCCTAAATATGGTAAATGAGCCCCGAAAAAATGCCAAATTTGAACACGGTGATTTGCAGGGTGTATGTTCGTCATAGAAAAAAATCTAGGGCAAAGAACAAAGAAAATTTGGATTCCCCTTCAATCTTGAGGATTTCCCTTTCGAAAGCATGGAACTTCCTCAGTGATGGTTCGATTTATGAACGGCGTGCATGACAACATAAGCCAAACTTTCTCAAATTATTACCAAGGCATGGTGAGGTCATACCATGGCACCATGCCAGGCAATTTGGATCCCCCTTCAATCTTGGTGATTTCCCCCTCGAAACCATGAAACTTCCTCGGTGATGGTTCGATTTATGAAAGGCGCGCATCATGACATAAGGAAAACATTCTCCAATTTTTACCAGGGCATGGTGAGGCCATACCATGGCACCACGCCAGGCGTCATGTTTTCCAACCATGTGTTTCATTTTTTGTATAGTTGTTAACCGAGTAAACGACGCGTTTATGGTTGACTATTGCCACACATTTCCTTTAAATATCTGCCCATTCCTTGTAAAAGGCATGAGAATGTGCTAAATAACACGAGCATGGTTTTCCAGACCGTTCTTGTGCACCGTTTCATGCACCGATTGTTCGAATTTGAATTATGTCCATTAATGCCTAGAAAATGCACATAATCCCCTAAATATGGTAAATGAGCCCGGGAAAATGTCAAATTTGAACACGTTGCATTTGAGGCGGTATGTTGATCGTTGGAAAAAACTGAATGACAAACTAGGACGGAATTTAGGATTCCCCTTCAATCTTGGGGATTTTCCCTCTCAAAAGCATGGAACTTCCTCGGTGATGGTTCGATTTATGAAGGGCGTGCATGACGACATAAGCCAAACCTTCTGAAATTTTTACCAGGGCATGGTGAGGTCATACCATGGCACCATGCCAGGCGTCATGTTTTTTAAGCATTTATGTCATTTTTTCTATAGTTGAAAACCCAACAAACAGACATTTGTGGTTGACTATCGCCACACATTTCATCGAAATATCTGTCCATTCCTTGTAAAAGGCATGAGAATTTACTAAATAGCATGAGCATGGTTTTCTAGGCCGTTCTTGTGGATCCTTTCATGCATCGATTGTTTGAACTTGAATTATGTGCATTAATGCCTAGGAAATGCACATAATCCCCTAAATATGGCAAATGAACCCAGAAAAGTGCCAAATTTGAACACGGTGATTTGTAGGTTGTATGCTCATCATAGAAAAAAACTCATGGACAAAGGACAAAGGAAATTTAGATCCCCCTTCAATCTTGGTGATTTCCCCCTCGAAACCATGAAACTTCCTCGGTGATGGTTCGATGTATGAAAGGCGCGCATCACGACATAAGTAAAACATTCTCCAATTTTTACCAGGGCATGGTGAGGCCAAACCATGGCACCACACCACGCGTCATGTTTTCCAACCATGTGTTTAATTTTTTGTATAGTTGTTAACCGAGTAAACGACGCGTTTATGGTTGACTAATGCCACACATTTCCTTCAAATATCTGCACATTCCTTGTAAAAGGCATGAGAATGTGCTAAATAACACGAGCATGGTTTTCCAGACCGTTCTTGTGCACCTTTTCATGCATCGATTGTTCAAATCTGAATTATGTCCATTAATGCCTAGGAAATGCATATAATCCCCTAAATATGGTAAATGAGCCCGGGAAAATGTCAAATTTGATCACGTTGCATTTGAGGTAGTATGTTGATCGTTGGAAAAAAACTGAATGACAAACTAGGACGGAAATTAGGATTCCCCTTCAATCTTGGGGATTTTCCCTTTCGAAAGCTTGGAACTTCCTCGGTGATGGTTCGATTTATGAAGGGCGTGCATGACGACATAAGCCAAACCTTCTGAAATTTTTACCAGGGCATGGTGAGGTCATACCATGGCACCATGCCAGGCGTCGTGTTTTTTAAGCATTTATTTCATTTTTTCTATAGTTGAAAAACCAACAAACAGACATTTGTGGTTGACTATTGCCACACATTTCATCGAAATATCTTTCCATTCCTTGTAAAAGGCATGATAATTTACTAAACGGCACGAGCATTGTTTTCTAGGCTGTTCTGGTGGACCCTTTCATGCATCGATTGTTTGAACTTGAAGTATGCGCATTAATGCCTAGGAAATACACATAATCCCCTAAATATGGCAAATGAACCCGGAAAAGTGCCAAATTTGAACACGGTGATTTGTAGGTTGTATGCTCATCATAGAAAAAACTCGTGGACAAAGGACAAAGGAAATTTTGATCCCCCTTCAATCTTGGTGATTTCCCCCTCGAAACCATGAAAGTTCCTCGGTGATGGTTCGATTTATGAAAGGCGCGCATCACGACATAAGGAAAACATTCTCCAATTTTTACCAGGGCATGGTGAGGCCATACCATGGCACCACGCCAGGCGTCATGTTTTCCAACCATGTGTTTCATTTTTTGTATAGTTGTTAACCGAGTAAAGGACGCGTTTATGGTTGACTATTGCCACACATTTCCTTCAAATATCTACCCATTCCTTGTAAAAGGCATGAGAATGTGCTAAATAACATGAGCATGGTTTTCCAGAACGTTCTTGTGCACCTTTTCATGCACCGATTATTTGAATTTGAATTATGTCCATTAATGCCTAGGAAATGCACATAATCCCCTAAATATGGCAAATGAACCCGAAAAAGTGCCAAATTTGAACACGGTGATTTGCAGGTTGTATGCTCATCATAGAAAAAAAACTCGGGGACAAAGGATAAAGAAAATTTGGATCCCCCTTCAATCTTGGTGATTTCCCCCTCGAAACCATGAAACTTCCTCCGATGATGGTTTGTTTTATGAAAGGCACGCATCACGTCATACGGAAAACATTCTCCAATTTTTACCAGGGCACGGTGAGGCCATACCATGGCACCACACAAGGCGTCATGTTTTCCAACCATGTGTTTCATTTTTTGTATAGCACAAGCATGGTTTTCCAGACCGTTCTTGTGCACCTTTTCATGCACCGATTGTTCGAATTTGAATTATGTGCATAATTGACGCCTAGAAAATGCACACAATCCCCTAAATATGGTAAATGAGTTCGAAAAATGTCAAATTTGAACACGTTCCATTTGAGGCGGTATGTTGGTCGTTGGAAAAAAACTGAATGACAAACTAGGACGGAAATTTGGATCCCCCTTCAATCTCGGTGATTTCCCTCTCGAAAGCATTGAACTTCCTCGGTGATGGTTCGATTTATGAAGGGCGTGTATGACGACATAAATCAAACCTTCTTAGCTTTTAACCAGGGCACGGTGAGTCCATACCATGGCACCATGCCAGCCGTCATGTTTTTCAAGCACATATTTCATTGTTCTATAGTTGATAACCCAGTAAATGACACGTTTGTGGTTGACTATTTCCACGCATTCCATTGAAATCTCTGCCCATTCCTTGTAAAAGGCTTGACAAATTACTAAATACCACGAGTATGGTTTTTCCAGACCGTTCTTGTGCACCCTTTCATGCACCAATTGTTTGAATTTGAATTACGTGCATTAATGCCTACAAAATGCACATGATCCCCTAAATATTGTAAATGAACCCGGAAAAGTGTCAAATTTGAACATGGTGATTAGCAGGGTTTATGTTCATCGTAGAAAAAAAACTCATGGGTGAAGGACAAAGGAAATGGATTCCCATTCAATCTCAGTGATTTACTATCGCACACGATTCATCTCCATCGCCTCTGCGAACCGTGTGTGTTCACTCACACATGCAAAAGGAAAAGAAAACCCTCGCCCACTTCGTCCCCACTCACACGCCGCGGACTCCTCTGCAACTCTGCACCCTAAGCTCGACGGTTGTTGGCGGCGGGCGTTGGTCGCGCTCCAAATGGCACCGGATTTTGCCTCCACCGCTTTCCGCCGCCTATCTGCACCGACTGGGGTCGACTGGGGTTTTCTGCGGGATTGGGCCGGGGATTTTTCTCATGGAGAAGGTAATAAACTTAATTAGCAAAATATTCACTCATCTCTTATCGCAGTCCGTCCGTCGCTGTTAATCAACCGGCGGAAATCGTCGTGGAATCATTTTTGTTCTAGCTGATTCGTGGGTGTTCATTCATGTGTGCATAGTGCGAGCACAAATCCGGCAACTGTGGTCGTGGCCAGTCGGAAACGAAGTTCTATCTAACAAATCCGGATGACTTCAGGGAGCGCTCGGTATGTTCAATCTCAACGTACCACGGTCGGCATGGCCTAAATTTGTGGACATATACCGTCTGTTGCTACATTATCTATATATTTGCATCAAATCTTTGTTACTTTATATATTTTCAATTCTATATTTTTGTACTTTTCTTGCATCTATATATGGATATGTTCTATCAGTTACTCCCATATTTGCATCTTGCTCGGTTATTTCAACATATCTAATTTACGATCTTAATTTTCATTTCAAGCAGTACATCCTTTGCTTTGCAAGAACAGGAGTAGAAGGAAATCTTAGGCTTTACATTCCTGATGACTCCCAGGATGTCATATTGACAACGCAACATCGATTTACAATGACGGTTAGCGTAAAACTTGATAAAGATGGTCACTCCTATTTTAATGTGGACCTTTGGAGAAAATGTCTAAGTGTTATGAACTGAAAGCTAGCAATAAAATTCTAGTGCGTGCACCACAACCTGGTCTAATTAACATGGACGTTTACTTCCCAACGTCATCAGCCGATCAAAGTCTGATCGAGGTTAGTGTCCTTTCAACTTTCTCCATGCTGTCATATTACTATTTAAGCAACCAATTGATCACTATTTAAGCAACCAATTGTGATATCATATTCTGACTCCATTCCTAGGCAGTAACAAATTCTGTTTACCAATTTATGTGCACTATATATTCTTCTGCCATGTTCTGAATAAATAATACCTTTCCACCTTTTAAGCAGGATATGTTGGATGCATAGTGAACGATCTGTATGTTACTAAGCGTACCAAATTTCATTGGAAGGACTTGAAGCATGTCATAAACTTTGTTGATAATCTGACAGAGATAGCACAGCGTATGAACGCTGGATTTTGGATGGGATTAATTACACCTATGGTGCACACACTGAACAAGATCAATTGTGTGCACAAAGCGCTGGTAAAAAGTCTTATTTTAATGTTGATGCTCATAAACTATATATATCTTCAACGATATGTTACAATTGTTTTTTATTCAACATGTGAACAGAAATTGCCCCTTGTAGCCGTTCCTGGATCGATTTCCCGGCGTGGTCGAATTACACTTGTGCCTGCTAATAACGCCAAAGTGATTGCAAGGTACTGCATTTCCCGCAAAAATTGAACCATTCAAATTAACAAGTTCTCGCTTCTCGTGGCAATGCATCCATATTGGAAAATTGGAGACACTGTTCTACTCCTGCTCTACCAAGGCACAGGAGGGCTCTTCCTTTTCATTGATGAGATGCCGAGTCGCCGTGCTCAAGCTGCTTGCAATAGATAGTTGTGGTTGTTGGACCTCAGCCTCTTAAAATGTGCTAGCTGTTACTATATATGTTAAGTATGTAGATATGGACCACATGGTTGTTGGCCCTTAGCCTCTTAAAATGTGATAGTTGTTACTATGTTAAGTATGTAGATATGGACCATATGGTTGTCAAAACCGTGTTACGAAGATCCTCCTTTTGTCGAATAGTGTAACCACTATATATATGTTACTCAAATTCTGTTACCCAAGTTCATAAATTTTCATGGAAAGTATTAGTATCATACACAGTTCATTGAGTTTAAGCGTGTGCCCGATGTCCAGAAGGCATTTGCATATTAACTGTCCATATTGCAAATTCACGCACATGTTCACATAAGGAAAGGTATGTGTAACATACTAATCATCGCACACGAGTACTCGCAGACGCATCGTGTGCGATACTCCTAGCCACCGCAAACAACTATTTTGCATTTTCAAAGTTTTTTGTACACACAGAATCACACACGAAGTAACTGTATTGACCGTCTGTGTTGTAATTTCTCATCACAAACAGTTCATCCGAGTCGGCTGTTTGCCATGTATCACACACATCTTGTTTACACGACTCGTTTGTGTTCTTTTGGCTCATCGCAAACAGTTCATCCATGTGAACTATATGCTGCATATCACACACATCTTGTTAAGTTGAACCGTTTCTGTTGTGTTCCCTAATCGAAAACAGTTCATCCGAGTTAACCGTATGTCGTATATCGCACACACATTGATATGGCTTCCCGTTTCTGTTGTTCTACCTCACCGCAAACGGTTCGAATGAATTAACCGTGTGTCCTGCATCGCACACACACTGTTATGGCTGCCCGTTTCTATTGTTCTGCCTCATTGCAGATAGTTTGAATGGATTAACCGTATGCCCTGCATCGCACATGCAACTAAAATCTTAACCATGTTTGATGCAGCCATCATCGCAAATGTTTTCCACCTTTTTTGATGGTTTTTTACACCACCGTTTGCGATTATTGCATCGCACACAGTTTCGGCAAAGGGTCTCTGACCATAGTGTCGCGTTAGCAGTCTCCTGCAGTAGTGGGTGATGATGAAGTTACCGACGCAGGGCTTCGCCTAAGCACTACGACAATATGACCGAGGTGGAAAACTGTGGAGGGGGGCACCGCACACGGCTAAGAGATCAACTTGTGTGTCTATGGGGTGCCCCCCTCCCCCGTATATAAAGGAGGGTAGGAGGGGGCCGGCCGGCCACAAGGGGCGCCCCCAAGGGGGGAATCCTACTCCTACTAGGAGTAGGTTCCCCCCTTTCCTAGTCCAAAAAGGAGGGGAAGGAAGGAGGAGGGGGAGAGAAGGAAGGAGGGGGGCGCCGCCCCCACCCCTTGTCCAATTCGGACTGGGGGCGCGCGCCACCTCCTGGCCGGCCCTCTCTCCTCTAAGGCCCATGGTGGCCCATTAACTTCCCGGGGGGGTTCCGGTAACGCTCCGGCACTCAGGTTTTATCCGAAACTCTCCAGAACACTTCCGGTGTCCGAACAACATGGTCCAATATATCAATCTTTATGTCTCGACCATTTCGAGACTCCTCGTCATGTCCGTGATCTCATCCGGGACTCCGAACAACCTTTGGTACATCAAATCATATAAACTCATAATACCAATCGCCATCGAACTTTAAGCGTGCGGACCCTACGGGTTCGAGGACTATGTAGACATGACCGAGACACTTCTCCAGTCAATAACCAACAGAGGAACCTGGATGCTCATATTGGTTCCTACATATTCTACGAAGATCTTTATCGGTCAAACCGCACAACAACATACGTTGTTCCCTTTGTCATTGGTATGTTACTTGCCCGAGATTCGATCGTCAGTATCATCATACCTAGTTCAATCTCGTTACCGGTAAGTCTCTTTACTCATTCCGTAATGCATCATCCCACAACTAACTCATTAGTCATATTGCTTGCAAGGCTTATAGTAATGTGCATTACCGAGAGGCCCCAGAGATACCTCTCCGACAATCGGAGTGATAAATCCTAATCTCGATCTATGCCAACTCAACAAACACCATCGGAGACACCTGTAGAGCATCTTTATAATCACCCAGTTACGTTGTGACGTTTGATAGCACACTAAGTGTTCCTCCAGTATTCGGGAGTTGCATAATCTCATAGTCATAGGAACATGTATAAGTCGTGAAGAAAGCAATATCAATAAACTAAGCGATCATAGTGCTAAGCTAACCGATGGGTCGTGTCAATCACATTATTCTCTAATGATGTGATCCCGTTCATCAAATGACAACTCATGTCTATGGCTAGGAAACTTAACCATCTTTGATTAACGAGCTAGTCAAGTAGAGGCATACAGTGACACTGTGTTTGTCTATGTATTCACACATGTACTAAGTTTCTGGTTAATGTAATTCTAGCACGAATAATAAACATTTATCATGATATAAGGAAATATAAATAAAAAATTTATTATTGCCTCTAGGGCATATTTCCTTCAGTCTCCCACTTGCACTAGAGTCAATAATCTAGATTACATTGTAATGATTCTAACACCCATGCAGTCTTGGTGCTCATCATGTTTTGCTCGTGAGAGAGGCTTAGTCAACGGGTCTGCAACATTCAGATCTGTATGTATCTTGCAAATTTCTATGTCTCCCTCCATGACTTGATCGCGGATGGAATTGAAGCATCTCTTGATGTGCTTGGTTCTCTTGTGAAATCTGGATTCCTTTGCTAAGGCAATTGCACCAGTATTGTCACAAAAGATTTTTATTGGACCCGATGCACTAGGTATGACACCTAGATCGGATATGTACTCCTTCATCCAGACTCCTTCATTTGCTGCTTCCGAAGCAGCTATGTACTCCGCTTCACACGTAGATCCCAGCACGACGCTCTGCTTGGAACTGCACCAACTGACAGCTCCACCATTCAACATAAACACGTATCCGGTTTGTGGCTTAGAGTCATCCGGATTAGTGTCAAAGCTTGCATCGACGTAACCATTTACGACGAGCTCTTTGTCACCTCCATAAACGAGAAACATATCCTTAGTCCTTTTCAGGTATTTCAGGATGTTCTTGACCGCTGTCCAGTGATCCACTCCTGGATTACTTTGGTACCTCCCTGCTAAACTAATAGCAAGGCACACATCAGGTCTGGTACACAGCATTGCATACATGATAGAACCTATGGCTGAGCATAGGGAACTTCACACCTTGTAACACAGGCAAGAACCCTTTCTTTGCTTGATCCATTTTGAACTTCCTCAAAACTTTATCAAGGTATGTGCTTTGTGAAAGTCCAATTAAGCGTCTTAATCTATCTCTATAGATCTTGATGCCCAATATATAAGCAGCTTCACCGAGGTCTTTCATTGAAAAATTCTTATTCAAGTATCCTTTTATGCTATCCAGAAATTCAGTATCATTTCCGATCAACAATATGTCATCCACATATAATATCAGAAATGCTACAGAGCTCCCACTCACTTTCTTGTAAATACAAGCTTCTCCAAAAGTCTGTATAAAACCATATGCTTTGATCACACTATCAAAGCGCATATTCCAACTCCGAGATGCTTGCACAAGTCCATAAATGGATCGCTGGAGCTTGCAGACTTTGTTAGCACCTTTTGGATCGACAAAACCATCTAGTTGCATCATATACAACTCTTCTTTAAGATATCCATTAAGGAGTTGCTAAATTTCATAATCATAAAATGCGGCAATTGCTAACATGATTCGGACGGACTTAAGCATCGCTATGGATGAGAAGGTCTCATCGTAGTCAACTCCTTGAACTTGTCAAAAACCTTTCACAACAAGTCGAGCTTTGTAGACAGTAACATTACCATCAGTGTCAGTCTTCTTATTGAAAATCCATTTATTCTCTATGGCCTGCCGATCATCGGGCAAGTCAACCAAAGTCCATACTTTGTTCTCATACATGGATCCCATCTCAGATTTCATGGCCTCAACCCATTTCGCGGAATCTAGGCTCATCATCGCTTCCTCATAGTTCGTAGGTTCGTCATGGTCAAGTAAGATGACTTCCAGAACAGGATTACAGTACCACTCTGGTGCGGATCTTACTCTGGTTGACCTACGAGGTTCGGTAGTAACTTGATGAGAAGTTTCATGATCATTATCATTAGCTTCCTCACTAATTGGTGTAGGAATCACTGGAACTGATTTCTGTGATGAACTACTTTCCAATAAGGGAGCAGGTACAATTACCTCATCAAGTTCTACTTTCCTCCCACTCATTTCTTTCGAGAGAAACAACTTCTCTAGAAAGGATCCATTCTTAGCAACAAATATCTTGCCTTCGGATCTGTGATAGAAGGTGTACCCAACAGTTTCCTTTGGGTATCCAATGAAGACACATTTCTCCGATTTGGGTTCGAGCTTATCAGGTTGAAGCTTTTTCACATAAGCATCGCAGCCCCAGACTTTAAGAAATGACAACTTGGGTTTCTTGCCAAACCACAGTTCATATGGCGTCGTCTCAACGGATTTATATGGTGCCCTATTTAACGTGAATGCAGCCGTCTCTAAAGCATAACCCCAAAACGATAGCGGTAAATCAGTAAGAGACATCATAGATCGCGCCATATCTAATAAAGTACGATTATGGCGGTCGGACGCACCATTACGCTGTGGTGTTCCGGGTGGCGTGAGTTGCGAAACTATTCCGCATTGTTTCAAATGAAGACCGAACTCATAACTCAAATATTCTCCTCCACGATTAGATCGTAGAAACTTTATTTTCCTGTTATGATGATTTTCCACTTCACTCTGAAATTCTTTGAACTTTTCAAATGTTCCAGGCTTATGTTTCATCAAGTAGATATACCCATATCTGCTCAAATCATCTGTGAAGGTTAGAAAATAACGATACCCGCTGCGAGCATCAACACTCATCGGACCGCATACATCAGTATGTATTATTTCCAACAAGTCTGTTGCTCGCTCCATTGTTCCGGAGAACAGAGTCTTAGTCATCTTGCCCATGAGGCATGGTTCGCAAGCATCAAGTGATTCATAATCAAGTGATTCCAAAAGCCCATCAGCATGGAGTTTCTTCATGCGCTTTACACCAATATGACCTAAACGGCAGTGCCACAAATAAGTTGCACTATCATTATTAAACTTATATCTTTTGGCTTCAATACTATGAATATGTGTATCACTACTATCGAGATTCAATAAAAATAGACCACTCATCAAGGGTGCATGACCATAAAAGATATTACTCATATAAATAGAACAACCATTATTCTCTGATTTAAATGAATAACCGTCTCGCATCAAACAAGATCCAGATATAATGTTCATGCTTAACGCTGGCACCAAATAACAATTATTCAGGCCTAAAACTAATCCCGAATGTAGATGTAGAGGTAGCGTGCCGACGGCGATCACATCGACTTTGGAACCATTTCCCACGCGCATCGTCACCTCGTCCTCAGCCAATCTTCACTTAATCCGTAGCCCCTGTTTCGAGTTGCAAATATGAGCAACAGAACCAGTATCAAATAACCAGGCGCTACTACGAGCATTAGTAAGGTACACATCAATAACATGTATATCAAATATACCTTTCACTTTGCCATCCTTCTTATTCTCCAAATACTTGGGCAGTTCCGCTTCCAGTGACCAGTCCCTTTGCAGTAGAAGCACTCAGTCTCAGGCTTAGGTCCAGACTTGGGTTTCTTCACTTGAGCAGCAACTTGCTTGCCGTTCTTCTTGAAGTTCCCCTTCTTCCATTTGCCCTTTTTCTTGAAACTAGTGGTCTTGTTGACCATCAACACTTGATGCTCCTTCTTGATTTCTACTTCCGCAGCCTTTAGCATTGCGAAGAGCTCGGGAATTGTCTTATCCATCCCTTGCATATTATTGTTCATCACGAAGCTTTTGTAGCTTGGTGGCAGTGATTGAAGAACTCTGTCAACACTATCAACTGGAAGATTAACTCCCAGCTGAGTCAAGTGATTGTGGTACCCAGACATTCTGAGTATATGTTCACTGACAGAACTATTCTCCTCCATTTTGCAGCTGTAGAAGTTATTGGAGACTTCATATCTCTCAATCTGGGCATTTGCTTGAAATATTAATTTCAACTCCCGGAACATCTCATATGCTCCATGACGTTCAAAACGTCGTTGAAGTCCCGGTTCTAAGCCATAAAGCATGGCACACTGAACTATCGAGTAGTCATCAACTTTCCTCTGCCAGACGTTCATAACATTAGGTGTAGCTCCTGCAGTGGGTTTGGCACCTAGCGGTCCTTCCGGGACGTAATTCTTCTGTGCAGCAATGAGGATAATCCTCAAGTTACGGACCCAGTTCGTGTAGTTGCTACCATCATCTTCAACCTTAGCTTTCTCTAGGAACGCATTAAAATTCAATGGAACAGTAGCACGGGCCATTTATCTACAACAACATAGACATGCAAAATACTATCAGGTACTAAGTTCATGATAAATTAAAGTTCAATTAATCATATTACTTAAGAACTCCCACTTAGATAGACATCCCTCTAATCATCTAAGTGATCACGTGATCCATATCAACTAAACCATGTCCGATCATCACGTGAGATGGAGTAGTTTTCAATGGTGAACATCACTATGTTGATCATATCTACTATATGATTCACGCTTGACCTTTCCGTCTCAGTGTTCCGAGGCCATATCTGCATATGCTATGCTCGTCAAGTTTAACCCGAGTATTTTGCGTGTGCAAAACTGGCTTGCACTCGTTGTATGTGACCGTAGAGCTTATCACACCCGATCATCACGTGGTGTCTTGACACGACGAACTGTCGCAACGGTGCATACTCAGGGAGAACACTTGTACCTTGAAATTTAGTGAGAGATTATCTTATAATGCTACCGCCGTACTGAGCAAAATAAGATGCATAAAGGATAAACATCACATGCAATCAATATAAGTGATATGATATGGCCATCATCATCTTGTGCCTTTGATCTCCATCTCCAAAGCACCGTCATGATCACCATCGTCACCGGCTTGACACCTTGATCTCCATCGAAGCATCGTTGTCGTCTCGCCAACTATTGCATCTACGACTATCGCTACCGCTTAGTGATAAAGTAAAGCAATTACATGGCGATTGCATTTCATACAATAAAGCGACAACCATATGGCTCCTGCTAGTTGCCGCTAACTGTTACGGAACATGATCATCTCATACAACAATTTATATATCATCACGTCTTGACCATATCACATCACAGCAAGCCCTGCAAAAACAAGTTAGACGTCATCTACTTTGTTGTTGCAAGTTTTACGTGGCTGCTACGGGCTTAGCAAGAACCGTTCTTACCTACGCATCAAAACCACAATGATTTTTCGTCAAGTGTGCTGTTTTAACCTTCAACAAGGACCGGGCGTAGTCACACTCGATTAAACTAAAGTTGGATAAAAAGATGCAAAGCACGGCGGTAGAACCAGTCTGATGAACGCGGTCATGTAATGTCGGTCTGGGCTGCTTCATCCAACAATACCGCCGAATCAAAGTATGACATGCTTGTAAGAAGTATGAATATTATCGCCCACAACTCTTTGTGTTCTACTCGTGCATATAACATCTACGCATAGACCTGGCTCGGGTGCCACTGTTGGGGAACGTAGTATTTCAAAAAAAATCCTACGATCACTCAAGATCTATCTAGGAGGAGCATAGCAACGAGCGGGGAGAGTGTGTCCACGTACCCTCGTAGACCGAAAGCGGAAGCGTTTAGTAACGCGGTTGATGTAGTCGAACGTCTTCGCGATCCAACCGATCAAGTACCGAATGCACGACACCTCCGCGATTTGCACACGTTCAGCTCGGTGCCGTCCCTCGAGCTCTGGATCTAGCTGAGGTCGAGGGAGTGTTTCGTCAGCATGACGGCGTGGTGACAGTGATGATGAAGTTACGGAGGCAGGGCTTCACCTAAGCACTACAACAATATGACTGAGGTGGAAAATTGTGGAGGGGGCACCGCACACGGCTAAGAGATCAACTTGTGTGTCTATGGGGTGCCCCCTCCCCCGTATATAAAGGAGGGGAGGAGGGGGCCGGCCGGCCACAAGGGGCGCGCACAACGGGGGGGAATCCTACTCCTACTACGAGTAGGTCCCCCCCTTTCCTAGTACAAACAAGGAGGGGAAGGAAGGAGGAAGGGGAGAGAAGGAAGGTGGGGGGCGCCTCCCCCACCCCTTGTCCAATTCGGACTGGGGGGGCGCCACCTCCTGGCCGGCCCTCTCTCCTCTAAGGCCCATGGTGGCCCATTAACTTCCCGGTGGGGTTCCAGTAACCCTCCGGCACTCCGGTTTTATCCGAAACTCTGTGGAACACTTCCGGTGTCCGAACAACATGGTCCAATATATCAATCTCTATGTCTCTACCATTTCGAGACTCCTCATCATGTCCGTGATCTCATCCGGGACTCTGAACAACCTTCGGTACATCAAATCACATAAACTCATAATACCAATCGTCATCGAACGTTAAGCGTGCGGACCCTACGGGTTCGAGAACTATGTAGACATGACCGAGACACTTCTCCGGTCAATAACCAACAGCGGAATCTAGATGCTCATATTGGTTCCTACATATTCTAGAAGATCTTTATTGGTCAAACCGCACAACAACATACGTTGTTCCCTTTGTCATCGGTATGTTACTTGCCCGAGATTCGATCGTTGGTATCATCATACCTAGTTCAATCTTGTTACCGGCAAGTCTCTTTACTCATTCCATAATGCATCATCCCGCAACTAACTCATTAGTCATATTGCTTGCAAGGCTTATAGTGATGTGCATTACCGAGAGGGCCCAGAGATACCTCTCCGACAATCGGAGTGACAAATCCTAATCTCGATCTATGCCAACTCAACAAATACCATCGGAGACACCTGTAGAGCATCTTTATAATCACTCAGTTACGTTGTGACGTTTGATAGCACACTAAGTGTTCCTCCGGTATTCGGGAGTTGCATAATCCCATAGACATAGGAACATGTATAAGTCATGAAGAAAGCAATAGCAATAAACTGAAAGATCATAGTGCTAAGCTAACCGATGGGTCATGTTAATCACATTATTCTCTAATGATGTGATCCCGTTCATCGAATGACAACTCATGTCTATGGCTAGGAAACTTAACCACCTTTGATTAACGAGCTAGTCAAGTATAGGCATACTAGTGACACTGTGTTTGTCTATGTATTCACACATGTACTAAGTTTCCGGTTAATGTAATTCTAGCACGAATAATAAACATTTATCATGATATAAGGAAATATAAATAACAACTTTATTATTGCCTCTAGGGCATATTTCCTTCAATATGGTGTACATTGTTTCAATAAAAATAAGTTTCAAAACTTGTATTTGAAAAAATGTTAATCATATGGAGTATATGTTTTGATGTCTATTTCTTTCCAGTATACATCTAAAAACATTTTTGTACACGTTTAATTTTTTTAAAGATATGATTTACATTCTTTCAAATATGTGGTTGAACATATGATTAACATTTTTCAAATACAAGTTTTTGAAACTTTTTAAAATGTCACGTACCTCTTTTTTGTAACGCATAAATATTTTTTAAATGTCACAAACACAAGAATATAATTTGTTTTCTTACATCTAGAAGTGTTGTGTTGTCATAGCCTGGTGGTAATCTTAATTAAACTTTACCACAAGGTCACATGGTCAAACCACGGTGCTCATTTTTTCTTGGTTACATTTTTGGTAAAATTTATTTTCAATCAATGCTTATATGATAGAGTGATTAGTCATACTATACAAATATGAATGATCATAAGTCTTGTGGTTGTCCACGTGAGCCTACTAGGGGCACATTGCGGCTTCAAAACCCCACCATCCCTTGTTTTTCATTTTATTTTTAGGGGTTTAATATGAAAATATAAAAAGCCAAGGGCTCTCTGTAGATCTACATGCCGCAACGGCTGACAATGGGCCCTGGCCACGCCGGCATGCTACATAGGCCATGGATACGTCTATGTATGTGAAATGTGACTGTATATGAACGCCCGTGCAAGTTTGATGACCGGAAACACGTATTTTACATGTTTGTGCATCAAACTAATCGTTGCGTGCAAGTTCTATGAATTCCGGTGTATTTACCTCATGTAATTTCATTACATAACTATTGACTTTCGTGCTTGCATAGGGAATCACAAACCTTAACACCAATATTCTCACTAAAGCACAATTACTCATCAACATGACTCACATATCACATCATCATATCTCAAAACAATTACTAAGAATCATGTTTATTTTGTCCAATGATCTTCATGAAATTTTTTATTATATCCTTCCTGGATATCTGTCACTTTGGAACTAATTTTCATGTGTTGCTTTTGATAAACTCGAACAAATATAAGTGAAGATCATGAGCATAATATTTCTTTCTCTCAAATTAATTTAAGTGAAGCAAGAGAGAACTTCTTGAAAATTTACTACTCTCAAATAAATCTAAGTGAAGCAAGAGAGCATTTCTTCAAAAATACTAAAGCACACCGTGCTCAAAAAGATATAAGTGAAGAACTAGAGCAAGTCCATAGCTCATAAAAATTTAAGTGAAGCATAGAGAGCAATTATAGCAAGTCATGGAATAATTTTGGCTCTCTCAAATAGGTGTGTCCAGCAAGGAATCAAGACTAAAAACACAAAGCAAAATAATCAAAGACTCAAATCATATAAGACGCTCCAAGCAAAACACATAGTATGTGACGAATAAAAATATAGCTTCGAGTAAAATACCGATGGTCGTTAGAAGAAAGAGGGGGTGCCACTCAGGGCATCCCCAAGCTTAGTTGCTTGCTTCTCTTTGGATAATAACTTGGGGTGCCATGGGCAACCCCAAGCTTAGGCTCTTCTTACTCCTTATTCTTTCATCCATCGTAAGATAACCCAAAACTTGAAAACTTCAATCACACAAAACTCAACAAAACCTTCGTGAGATCCGTTAGTATAAGAAAACAAATCACTACTATAAGTATTGTAGCAAACCAATTCATATTTTATTCTTGCATTATATCTCCTGTATTCCAACTTTTCTATGGCAAAAACTCATCAAGGAAAACCATAGAATCATCAAAACAAGCATACAACGTAAAGTAAACAGAATCTATCAAAAACAGAACAGTCTGTAGCAATCTGGATATTTCAAATACTTCTGAAACTCCAAAAATCTTTAGAAATTAGGAATACCTGAGCAATTTGTATATTAATCTTCTGCAAAAAGAATTGCTATTTTATCACGCTCTGGTTAGAAATGAGAATTTTTTTCGTGAGTGCTAAAGTTTGTGTTTTTCAGCAAGATCAAACAACTACGACCCAAGAAGATTCTAAAGGCTTTACTTGGCACAAACACAAATTAAAACACAAAAAATACAATCATAACAGTAGCATAATTGTGCTAACACTCAAGAACAGAAAGAAAAAAGCAAAAATAAATTTTATTCATTGGGTTGCCTCCCAAAGAGCGCTATCATTTTACGCCCTTAGCTAGGCATAAAGCAAAGGATCTAAGTTTTGTCATCTTTGTTCTCCAACTCCTCAATCACACAATCAGATTTCTTTGAAGATTTAGCAAGTGAAATAGCAAAACTTCTAGGCATAAAATTGAGGAATTCGTTCTTATCAATGGGATCTTTTGCAACTTCAACAAAATTTGGATGAATACTAATCATTTTAAGATCTCCAGTATTATTGCTAGAAGTTACACCCTTGTTCTTGGTAACTTGAGTAATCTTGCCAATCTTAACGGGAGTTTTTTCAGTAGTTTTAGCAGAAGCAAAAGCCGTGCTTAGGTTGCTAAAGATTTCTTCCAGTTTATCAATCCGAGACGGACTTTCTTCAATTCTTTCATGAATTACGGTTCCCTTTTCTTTTAACAACTTGAAAACTTCTCCCGCTTTTGACCCAATTTTAGTAGCAAAATTATGCATCTTTTTATCCAAGTTTTCAATATGTTCTTTGATAAGCATTTTCTTTTCAATAGCATCTAATCTTTCCATAACATTCTCAAGAGTCAAAGTTGTTTTATTAATCATAAGGGGCGGTGAGCCCACTAAATTTCCCATAGCATTAAAAGCATCAAGAGAGGGACACATCAAGAAATTTCCACCGGTAATCGTATCAAGGATGAATCTATACCAAGTGGTTATGCCCCCATAAAAACAGCGAAGAAGAACAACGGTAGATTGCTTACGGATAGATCTATTATGAGCGTTGGAAATCCTATACCAAGCATCTTTTTAAATTCTCCCCTCCACTTTGTTTAAAGTCGAGAACCTCGTTCTCGGGAGTGCACGCAATAGAGGAAGAACTATCCATGACGATAATACGGCAAACAAGATTGCACACAAAAACAGATCCGGCAAGAAAACGGTGAATGAAAAAAAAGAGGGCGAATAAAACGGTAAATTTTTGTGAAGTGGGGGAGAGGAAAACGAGAGACAAACGGAAAATAATGTAAATTGCGAGGAGATGGGATTTGTGATTAGGAACCTGGTAGATGTTGAAGATCCTCCCCAGCAACGACGCCAGAAATTCCTTTTGATGCGGCTTGAAGCTACGTCGGTATTCCCCCAAAGAGGAAGGGATGATGCAGCACAACGGCGGTAGGTATTTCCCTCAGCGATGAGATCAAGGTTATCAAAGAAGTAGGAGAACCAAGCAACACTACGTAAACAGCACCTGCACACAAATAACAAATACTCGCAACCCGATGTGTAAAAGGGGTTGTCAATCCCTTTCGGTAGCGGCGCCAGAAATTGGAAAACGGACGTGAGAGAGTAGGAAATATTGATAGATCGAATGCCAAATAAAATAAAGTGAAGCAAGGTATTTTTGTATTTTTGGTTTAATATATCTGAAAATAAAAGGCAAATGAAATAGATCGTGAAGGCAAATAATATGAGAAAGAGACCCGGGGGCCGTAGGTTTCACTAGTGGCTTCTCTCAAGAAAAATATCAAACGGTGGGTGAACAAATTACTGTTGGGCAATTGATAGAACTTCAAATAATCATGACGATATCCAGGCAATGATCATTATATAGGCATCACGTCCAAGATTAGTAGACTGACTCCTGTCTGCATCTACTACTATTACTCCACACATTGACCGCTATCCAGCATGCATCTAGTGTATTAAGTTCATGGAGAAACGGAGTAATGCAATAAGAACGATGACATGATGTAGACAAGATATTTATGTATAAATAGACCCCATCGTTTTATCCTTAGTAACAACGATACATACGTGTCGGTTCCCCTTCTGCCACTGGGATCAAGCACCGCAAGACCGAACCCACTACAAAGCACCTCTTCCCATTTTAAGATAAATAGATCAAGTTGGCCAAACAAAACC